>NC_052165.1:89218952-89518952 GCF_902713615.1 Scyliorhinus canicula | reverse complement strand
GAGCTGTTCTGGGCCCCGTATCTAAGGAAGGATGTGCTGGCCTTGAAATGGGCCCAGAGGAGGTTCACAAGAATGATCCCTGGAATGAAGAGATTGTCGTATGAGGAACGGGTGAGGACTCTGAGTCTGTACTCGTTGGGGTTTGGAAGGATGAGGGGGGATCTTATTGAAACTTACAGGATACTGCGTGGCCTGAATAAAGTCGATATGGAGAGGATGGTTCCACTAGTAGGAAAAACTAGAACCAGAGGACACAATCACAGACTAAAACGGCGATCCTTTAAAACAGATGTGAGGAGGACTTTTTTCAGCCAGAGGGTGGTGAATCTGTGGAACTCTTTCCGCAGAAGGCTGTGAAGGCCAAATCACTGAGTGTGTTTAAGACAGAGATAGATATGTTTTTGACCATAAGGAGATTAGGGGTTATCGGTAGAAGGCAGGAGAAAGGGAATGAGAAAAATATCAGCCATGATTGAAGGCGGAGCATACTCGAAAGGCGGAGTGGCCTATTTCGGCTTCTAGGTCTTATGGTCCTATGGTCTAAGGACTATGTTCGGACATGGTATCATCAGAACAGAGGCGATGGGTGCGAAGGAAGTGGGGGAATGTGATTCAGTCATTACAAGAAGCAGGATCTGTACACGAGGTAGCATTGGAGCTCTGACAAAGGGTGACCTGGACACGAAACATGAGCAGTTTTCTCGCCCTACAGATGGTGTCAGACCTGTTGGGATTTTCCAGCATTTTCTCTTTGGTTTCAGATTCCAGCATCCACAGTAATTTCCTTTTATTAGCTCTCGGTTCAGTGGGTTAGCAATTAATATAGGTTTATTTTTCCTCATTTGTTCTTGGGATCTGGGCATCGCTGGCTTCGTCACCATTTATTACCCATCCCTTGTTCTCCTTGAAGTTAATGGCTTGCAAGACCATTTCAAGGGGAGCAAATTTATTTGCCTGAAAGACATTGATGAACCAGGTGGGCTTCATTACATGGTCATAATTATAATTTTAATTACAGATTTTAATTGAATTCAAATTTCAACAGCTGCCATGTAGGGATTCCAACCCAGGCCCCCTGAGCATTAGCCTGGGTCTCTGGATTATTAGTCCAATGAGAATATCGCTCCATCATCACCCTGCCTCAGTCAATCACTGTAAATAGAGAGAGCCACGTCAAGGAAGTCAAGAGAAGTGACAGAGGTGGTCTCTGTGAAGGTGAGAGAGAGGTGGAAATCGGAAGCAAAAACGATTTTTCTTTCGGGGTCCAGATTGAAACATCAAGTGTCACCAATACGGTCATCATTGCAACAGAAATTGAGTTGTGGGAGCGGACCTGAGTATAACTGGATTCAGAAGTGTTCACACAACATAAAAGACAGGCATAGGAGGCTCACGGAGGTACCCATGGTCAAACCTTTTTTTGCAAGAAGTGAGACAAGTTGTTGGAGAAATTATTGAGAGTAGAACAAGTTCAGGAAGGTGGAGGAAGGTAGGGCTGGCTCGACCTCCGATCAAGGAAGAATCTTAGAGACCTCAGACTCTCCGGTGGTGGGGTGGGAGCTTGATGTATCGAGGTGTTGGACATTCATAGTAAAGATTAGGCGGTTAGGACCTGGGAACTAGACCTTGATGTATAACACAGAGCATCAGAGTAATCAGGAATGACGATCGGAAGGGATAGCACAAGGGAAGATAGGATAGCTTCGAGATGGGAAGAAATGGGTTTGGTGGCTGAAACAGGTTGAAATAATGGATCTACTGGGAAAGTCCTGTTTGTAGTTTTTGGGAAGGAGGAAGAAACGGGAAGTTGATCAAGGATGTGTGTGATTGTGACACTCTAATGTCCGAGGCTGTGAACAGAAGATATCCAGATTTTATGAGGTCAGTAAAAGTTCTTTAAACAATATCATGATGTTTTGTGGTGGGATCCTGGCGCAAGAGGAGGTAGCAGGATGTGCCTGATAGTTGGTGCTCGGACTCTTTCAGGAAGAAGTTAGTTCACCAGACAGTAATGGCACCACCCTTGTGAGCAGCTTAGATCACCAGGTCAGGCCTGGATAATAGAGCGAGGATTGGAGCAAGTTCAGTGGAGACAGGATAGAGGGGTGAGCTGGGCAGAGAAATTGAGATGGTCGATGTGCCACTTACAGACCTCAATCAGAGCAATAAGAGCAGATCGGAGGTCAGAAGGTGGGACCAGCTAGAGGCCGATTACTGGATGAGGCTGGATTTGAACTCGAAATATTTGTAATCTTGGCAGCGAGAAACAGCAGAGACACTATTATCTACAAACTAATCATCATCAGAATACCACCAAAGAATTGAAAAGCAGCAGTCGGTTTCTGTTGTTTTTGCATTTAAAACAGAAAATAAAACTATTCCAGAAAACAATCTCCCAGTAACACCGTTAATAGTAGTTAAAATGGAATTACAATAATAAGGGCCAAAAATTAAGCAATACAGAGTATAATTAACAGTCAGCACTTATTACAAAACCAACATCTCTACTGGCCGATTTGATTGAATTCTTTCAAAAACGATCAGGTATGATAGATTTGATTAGTATGATAGCTGTTAAACTATTGGACTTTTCTAAATGCCGAGGTAAGATCTGATATAACAGACTCATTAGTAATGTCAGGGCTGGTGGAGTTAGGGAACACAGCAGCAGGATGGACAGCAATCTGGAGACACACAGGGATCAGAGAGAAGAGTTAAAGGGATTTAGTCTGATTGGTGGAAGGTGGAAAGTGGTGTTCCACAAGGATCAGCACTGGAATCAATCCCCTTCACCATTCACATCAACAATATGGAATCGGGAAGCAGCATGACAATTACAGAATTTTCAGACAAAACCAAATTACGGGTGAACGGAAATACAGATGACGAATACAACTGAACACAGTCACACATTCACCGTCAATTATCAACTTGCAATGTGGGTATTTGACTGGGAAATTAATTTATCGACAGCTCAGTGTCCGATGCTGCATTTTGATCAGAACAATAAGTCTCCCAAACACTCCTTGGGAACCAAATATCTTAATGCACCTGAGGATTTCTGGCTTCATCTGAACATATTCTCAAATCAATTGAAGCAGCAACAACGTCCAAAACACGCATACATATTGAACAAACATTGGAGCTCATTTCAGGATTAATAGAAATGAGACAAATATCACACAGCCCATTAGAATACAGAACTGTTGTTTTATTAAAAACCAGGGTGTAGATGATATCTGTTTCTGCTGGAGAATTTCAATAGAAAACAGAGATATCGATATATATTCCTTCACACAATAAATATGAAATATCTGCAAAACACAGACACACTCTTCCTGTTTCCAATCTTTCGCAAATGTAAACCGAGAGAGAGAGAGAGCGAGAGAGCACCATAGAATGGAGGGACTACTCACCAATAAAATACAATATTTCAAAATAGAACCAACTTATTTCAGTCCTGTGCTGACCCACACACAATGCAATTTGACACGGACAGATACATCCAGTAAGAATTGTTCTCTGCTGTTAGAAATTCCATTCTTCTGAGAGACACGCATTCAGTCCAATTCTGCACTGATACATACTTCCAGTAATAGGTGTTCACCCCTGTCAGATATTACTGTCTGGTAAGAAACCCACAGTCAGTTTGATTTCATTCTTACTCCAACTAAACCGTCCTTCAGAGAGATTGCCTTCAGTGAGATCCATGCTAACAATGTACAACATTCTACTCAATATAATAACTTAATTTATCAGAGATCTTGTGAGTTACAATCAGAGTGTCATTGTCAGTTGATGAAAGTGATTCAAACCATAGACATATTTACAAAAAATGACTTTAAGTGAATTATATCGATGATCACAAGATCTGAATTAAACATTTTCAGTCTCATTTCAAAAGCAGAGACCCGCTCACAGATATTTACACAACTTCAATGGCGATAGTCACTTACCAGGAACACCAACAATAGCAAGGATTGGGTAGAATACCTTATCAGCGATTTTAATTGGAAGAACCATGTTCAGTTTGAAGTGATGTGTGCTTCTTGTTGCTGGCAGTCTCTCTGTCTTAAACTGTGAGAATATATATTCCGAAAGCCTTTAATTTATACCCAGAGGAACCTTCTCAGGGATATTGAGGTTGCAACACCGTTTAACATATTTTTCTGAATATCTGAACAAACAGATTACGACATTGGGTGAAAACAATATTATTTTTTTGAGTAAGTGAACACTTACCAAACACTGGACTGTGTTGATCACATACATCAAGTTACCAAAAGAGAAATCACCCTGCTCACTAAACCACCATCAGTCCCATCTCAAGATCTCACATTGTTTCAGTGACATCCGTCACTCGACTGTGACCATTACGTGTTTCAGTTCCTGATGAAGGAGTTGTTCTCCGAACACGAATTATTCCAAACAGACCTGTTGGACTTTAACCTGGTGTTGTCAGGCGTCTTAATGTGCCCACTCCAGTCCAACGCCGGCAACTGAACATTAGTTCCAATTGCCAAAGTGTTGCTCTGCGTGGTTGCACTGCCCTCTGGGGTGAAGCTGTCACTTTAACTGTGAATATTGAGTGCTTTGATTTAAGTGTGTTCAGAGTGACTATGAGTTCAAATCTTAAAGAAACGAAAATCTGGAACTACTTGAAGTCCAAAGTAAATAATTCTAAATCGTAATCTGATGGAGCTCCTCAAACTAAGAACATATTTCGAAAGTTTGGAAGCACATTAATCACACACATGGCAGCAGATACAAACACATCACTGTGTAGAGCGTCAAAAAAACGTATTCAGCTATCGAGACTAACTCAGCATCTCTAACTGACACTGCTCCTCCATCTGATGCAAAAAAATAAATTGTGAGAGAAGTGGGTTCAGGTGTGGAGGAAGAGAGAGCTGGACTGTGAGATGCGATGATAGTAATCGGGTGAGAGAGCAAGAGGGTGAGAGAGAAAGCGGATGAGATAGAGGAGGGTGAAGGTGAGAGTGAGAGACGAAAACAAGAAAGAGAGTGAGAGAGAAATAGAGGGGCAGAGAAACAGTGTGAGAAATTATGCGTGAAACCTGTGATGGATGCCGAATGTCTGAAACAAAGGCCAGTGGAGAGAGTGGAGACGGAGCGGGCGAGTGGATGAGGGAGGAAGATGTTGTGAGAAGTTAAGTGTGCAAAATGTTAACATAAACATTGAAATAAGTCATCTCTATTATAAATATTTCGAGTTTGAGTGACTAAACGAGAGAGTGAGCGAATGAGTAAGAGTGAGAATGCGTATGAAAGAGTTTGTGAGAGTGGGAGAGAGGGAACCATTGTGAGAGGAAATGTCTTGGAGGTATGGTGTATGAGAAAGGGAGAAATTGTGCGAGAGAGAGAAAGTGTGAGTGACGGAGAGATTGGGACTGAACGTCAATGAGGGACAAACTATGATGGAGGAGTGGGTGTCTTACTGTCAGAGAGGCACAGAGTGTGAGGGAGGGCGAGAGCGTGTGTGAGGGAGTGAGTGTGTAACAGAGAAGTCGTGTGAGAGAGGGAGAGTGAGATGAAGAAAGTATCAGAGGGAGTGAGTGTGAAAGAGGGGGACATGTGAAAGAGGGAGGGCGTGTGGGAGCCTGGCAGTGTTAGAGAGGAAATGAGTGTGTGAAAGAAAGTGGGAGAGAGGGAACGAGTGTGAGAGCAAGTGTAAGGGGAGGAAGGTGCATGAAAGGCATGGAGAGAGAGAGGGAGAGAAGAGAGTGTGAGAGAGGGGTTAAATGTGAGAAATGGGTAACGTGTGAGTAAGGGAGATATTGGAAGTAAGTGTTAATGAGGGAGAAAGTATGTGAGAGGGGCGATGTGAGAGACGGAGAGAGTGTTAGAGAGGGATAGTGCGGGAGAGTAAGGGACGGTGGGAGGGAGAGAGCGTGTGAGTGAGGGACAGAGTGTGACAGAGCGAGAGCGTGTGGGAGAGGAAGGGAGTGTGAGTCAGTGTGCGAGAGGATGAGAGGGTATAGAGAGTTGGAATGGGAGATAGTGTGATAGGGGGAAAGATTGAGAAAGTGAGAGAGTGCGAGAGAGGAAGTGTGAGAACCAGAGTGTGAGAGTGTCTGTGAGAGCCAACGTCTGAGAGCGTGCGCAGAGGTGGTGAGCAAGAAGGGGTATGAAAGCCTGTGTGAGAGCCGGAGTTGAGAGATGGAGCGTGAGAGATGGAGTGTGAGAACATGCCTGAGAGACAGAGTGCGAAAGCTTGTGTGAGTACGTGTGTGAGTGAGCCGGAATGTGAGAGCGGGAGTATAAGAGCCGGTTCGTGGGGGCGTAGAACGGCTGAAAGAGTGGGGAGAGAGAGCGAGGAGAGAGTAATGGGGTCGGAGGGAGAGCAAGGAGAGGGAGCGTGTGAGAGCAGGTGAGAGAGTATGAGAGAGCGTGTGAGAGTGTGTGTGAGAGGGCGCATGTGTGCATGTGTGAGAGCACCTTTGAGAGAGCATGTTAGAGAGTGTGTGTGAGTGTGCGTCAGATCGTGTGAGTGCGCGTCTGGGAGCATGTGTGAGACTACCTGTGAAAGAGCATGTGAGAATGTGCGAGGCAGACTGGGAGAAATAGTGGGGGTAGTCTGAGGGAGAGTAGGGGAAGGAGTGAGGAGAGAGTGTGAGAGAGATTGGGAAATAGATTGGATGAGAGTGTGGCAGAGAGTTTGAGGGAGACGGTCAGAGTGTGAGAAAAAAGTGGGAGACAGTGAGATACAGAGTGAGAGAAAGAGCGTGAGGTAGATTTGGATAGAGATTGGGAGTGGGAGTGGGCGAGACAGTGTGAGCGAGTGTGGGGAAGATTGCGGGATAGAGTGTGAGGGAGAGCGCAAAATAATTTGAGAGAAAGCGTGAGAGAGAGTGTGTAGGAGATTGCGAGAGACTGTGAGAGAGAGCTAGAGAGCGGTTCTGAGTGAGAGAATATATGAGAGAGCTTCAGAGAGTCGATGAGAGATCAGCGAGTGTGACAGGGAGTTTGAAAGAGAGTGAGAGAGGTAATGCGAGTGTGATAAATAAGAGAGGAGATAGATAGATCGTTGGAGAAGGAGTGGGAGGTTGAAATAGGGTGTGAGAGAGAGTGATATTACACGAGAGAGAGACAGAGATAGTATGAGAGAGAATGTGAAAGGTAAGGTGTGTGTGAGATTGGGAGGCCGTGTGTGAGAGGGTGGGGGAGAACGGGTCAGAGAGTGTGAGAGAGAGTGTGAGTGCGTGAGAGAGTGAATATGATATATAGAGAGATGGCGTGAGAGAGCGTCATAGATTGTGAGAGGGTGTGAGAGAATGAGAGTGTGTGAGAAATTAGAATAGAACGTGTGAGAGAATGTGAGAGCGAGTATGGAAGGGATTGAGAATGTGAGAGAGATTGAGACAGTGTGTTCGAGTGTGAGAGAGATTGAGAAAGGGTGTGAGAGAGTGAGAGAGGTGTGAAATATTGAGAGAGGGCGTGAGACAGAGTGTGAGAGAGGGTGTCAGAGTGATTCAGAGAGGGGATGAGAGTTTGAGATGGAGAGTTTGTGAGAGTTTGTGAGAGAGGGTGAAATATCAGATGGTGTGAGAGTGAGAGAGTGTATGAAAGAGATTGTGAGAGGGTGTCAGAGGACGTGAGAGTGTAGAGATATTAAGATAGGGTCTGAGAGGGAGTATCAGAATGAACGTGAAAGGGATTGAGAGGGTGTGGGAAGCTGTGGGAGGGTGTGAGACAGAGAGTGAGAGTGTGAGAGAGATTAAGAGAGGAATACAATGCGGAAAAGTGTGAGGTTATGCACTTTGCAAGGGAGAGTGGAGGCATAGACGATTTTGTAAATGGGGAAATACTTCCGATATCAGAAGCACAAAGGGACTCTTTGTCAAAGATTGGTCAGTCTAGATTTGAAAAACAGTCATTGAACTCGAAACGTTAGCTCTTTTATCTACCTACAGATGCTTCCAGACCTGCTGTGATTTTCCAGCATTTTCTTTTTGGTCACCCTGAATTAACTGTGCTACCCACTGTGCTCCCTTGCTGCCCAAGTGAGTGAGGGAGAATTGAAATAGGGAGTTTAGAGAGAGTTGCAGGGAAGTAAAAAAGAGTTAAAGATAATTTAAAGATTATTAGAGAGAAAGAGAAGTAAAAGGGAGTTAGAGAGAAATTAAAGGCAGTTAGAGATAAATTAGAGAGAGTTCTAGAGAAATTAAGTTGAGTTGGAGAGAATTTAGAAAGAGTTGGAAAGAAATGTTTATGAGATACTAAAGGGAGTTATAGAGAATTTAAAGAGAATTAGAGAGGAAGAGTTAATGAGAAATTAAAGGGTGTGTGAGAGAAATTAAGGTATTAGAGAGAAGTTAAACGGAATTAGAGAGAATTAAAAGAGAGTTATAGAAAATGGAAACATGTTGTAGAGAAATTACAGGGAATCCTGGAGAAATTAAAGGGATTGAGAGAGAAATTAAAGAGAATTAGATCGAAACTAAAGGGAGTTAGAGAGAAATTAAAGGAGTTAGAGTGAAATGAAATGGAGTTATAGAGAATTTAATGGGAGTGAGATAAACATTCAAGAGCGTTGGAGAGAATTTAAAGAGTCAGGGAGAAGTTAAAGAGAGTCAGAGAGAAATTAAAGAGAGTTAATGAGAAATTAAAAGGAGTTAGAGAGAATTTCAAGAGTTAGAGAGAGAGAAATTAAAGACAGTTAATGGGAATTTAAAGACAGAGGGAAATTAAAAAGAGAACATTTAGAGAGTTAGCGAGAAAGAGAGATAATGAGAAATTAAAGGGTGTGAGAGAGAATTTAAAGAGTGTTAGAGATAAATTAAAGACAATTTGGGAGATATTAAACAGAGTTAGAGGGAAGTTCAAAAGAGCTAGAGAGAATATAAAGAGAGTTAGAGAGAAGGAGAGCTGCGGAGTAATTAAAGGTTGTTGGAGAGAAATTAAAGGCAGTTAGCGATAAATTAAAGAGAGTTAGAGAGAAATTAAAAGGGGTTACAGGGAAATGAAAGGGAGTTATCGAGAATTTAAAGGGAGCTCGGGAGAAATTACAGGGTATTAGAGATATTTTAAACAGATTCAGAGAGAAGTTAAAGAGAGTCAGAGAGAAATTGAAAAGAGTTAGAGATAAATTAAAGGGAGTTATAGAGAATTTAAAGAGAGTTGGTGAGAATTAAAAGGGAGATAGAGAGAATTTAAAGAGAGTTAAAGAAAATTGGATGGTATCATAGAGCATTTAAAGAGAGTTCGAGAGAAATTGAAGTTAGAGAGAAACTAAAGTGAGTTAGAGAGAAATTATAGGGAGTTAAAGAGAATTTAACAGGAGTTGGAGAGAAATTAAAGGGCGTTGGGGAGAATTAAAAGAGTGTCAGAGAGAATTTAAAGAGAGTTAGAGATAAATTAAAGAGAGTTAATGAGGAATTAAAGGGAGTTAGAGAGAATTTAAAGAGAATTCTTGATAAATTCAAGAGAGTGCAGAAAACTTAAAGAGAGTTGGAGAGCATTTCAAGGGTGTTACAGAGAAATTAGAAAGTTAAAGACAACTTATAAGGACTCAGAGAGAAATTAAAGGGATTGAGAGAGAAATTCAAGGGTTAGAGAAAAAACTGAAGGGAGTTAGAGATAAATTAAAGGGAATTACAGAAAAACTGAAGGGAGTTTGAGATAATTTAAAGGAGTTACGGAGAAATTAAATAGAGTTCATGAGAAATTGCAGGGAGTTAATGAGAAATTAAAGAGAGGTGGAACGAATTTATTTTTAATTTTATATATTTAGAGTACCAATTCTTTTTTTTTACATTAAGGGGCAATTTTAAACGCCCAATTCAACTACCCTGCACGTCTTTGGGTAGTGAGGTGTGTGTGTGTGTGTGTGTGTGGGGGGGGGGGGGGGTCAGACCCACGCAGAAATGTGGAGAATGTGCAAACTCCACACGGACACTCATCCGCGGCCTGGATCGAAACCGGTTCCTTGGCACCGTGACGCAACACTGCTAACCACTGTGCCACAGTGATGCCCTGACAGTGAGAATTGATAGAGAGTTAGAGAAAATTAAAAGAGAGTTAGAGAGAATTGAAAGAGAGTATAGAGAACTGAAAGCGAGGTAGAGTTGGTGTAAACTGTGAGGTACAATTCGTCCAGGTGGGTGTTGTTCACAGCGAGGGGAACGTGTCAGGACAGCGGCTGTTCGCAAGGGAGGGGAATCAGTCACGGTCGGGGCTCTTCACAGGATGGGGGAATTAGTCAGGATAAGGGCAATTTTGGAAAATGTCAAAATAGATAAGTCCCCTGGGCCAGATGGGATTTATTCTAGGATTCTCTGGGAAGCCAGGGAGGAGATTGCAGAGCCTTTGTCCTTGATCTTTATGTCGTCTTTGTCGACAGGAATAGTGCCGGAAGACTGGAGGATAGCAAATGTTGTCCCCTTGTTCAAGAAGGGGAGTAGAGACCACCCTGGTAATTATAGACCTCTGAGCCTTACTTCGGTTGTGGGTAAAATGTTGGAAAAGATTATAAGAGATAGGGTTTATAATCATCTTGAAAAGAACAAGTTGATTAGCGATAGTCAACACGGTTTTGTGAAAGGTAGGTCATGCCTCACAAACCTTATTGAGTTTTTTGAGAAGGTGACCAAACAGGTGGATCAGGGTAAAGCTGTTGATGTGGTGTATATGGATTTCAGTAAGGCGTTTGATAAGGTTCCCCACGGTAGGCTATTGCAGAAAATAAGGAAGTATGGAATTGAAGGTGATTTAGCGGTTTGGATCAGTAATTGGCTAGCTGAAAGAAGACAGAGGGTGGTGGTTGATGGTAAATGTTCATCCTGGAGTTCAGTTACTAGTGGTGTACCGCAAGGATCTGTTTTGGGGCCACTGCTGTTTGTCATTTATATAAATGACCTGGAAGAGGGTGTAGAAGGATGGGTTAGTAAATTTGCAGATGACACGAAGGTCGGTGGAGTTGTGGATAGTGCTGAAGGATGTTATAGGATACAGAGGGACATAGATAAGCTGCAGAGCTGGGCTGAGAGGTGGCAGATGGAGTTTAATGCGGAAAAGTGTGAGGTGGTTCACTTTGGAAGGAGTAACAGGAATGCAGAGGACTGGGCTAATGGCAAGATTCTTGGTAGTGTAGATGAACAGAGACATCCAGGTACATAAATCCCTGAAAGTTACCACCCAGGTTAATAGGGCTGTTAAGAAGGCATATGGTGTGCTAGCCTTTATAAGCAGGGGGATTGAGTTTCGGAACCACAAGGTCATGCTGCAGCTGTACATAACTCTGGTGCGGCCGCACCTGGAGTACTGCGTGCAGTTCTGGTCACCACATTATAGGAAGGATGTGGAAGCTTTGGAAAGGGTTCAGAGGAGATTTACAAGGATTTTGCCTGGTATGGAGGGAAGGTCTTACGAGGAAAGGCTCAGGGAATTGATGTTGTTTTCGTTAGAGAGGAGAAGGCTGATAGGTGACTTAATAGAGACATATAAGATAGTCAGAAGGTTAGATAGGGTGGACAGTGAGAGTCTTTTTCCTCGGATGGTGATGACCAATACGTGGGGACATAGCTTTAAATTGAGGGGTGATAGATATAGGACAGATATCAGAGGCAGTTTCTTTACTCAGAGAGTAGTAGGGGTGTGGAACGCCCTGCCCGCAACAGTAGTAGACTCGCCAACTTTAAGGGCATTTAAGTGGTCACTGGATAGACATATGGATGAAAATGGAATAGTGTAATTCAGATAGGCTTCAGATGGTTTCACAGGTCAGCGCAACATCGAGGGCCGAAGGGCCCGTACTGCGCTGTAGTGTTCTATGTTCTATGTTCTATAAGGGCTCTTCACAACGCGGAGAATTAGCCAGTGTAGATGCTGTTCACTGGGAGGGGGGATTTAATCCGGGTAGGGGCTGGTCACCTACTGGGGGGGGGGGGGGGAGGGGGGTTAGTCAGGGTAGGGGCTGTTGACAGGGAGGGGTAATTAGTAAGGGTAGGGGTTGTTCATAGGGAGGGGGAATTAATCAGTGTACGCAATGTTCATATTATTGATTCTTTTTAAACAATGATTTTCCAAAATTAGCCACTGGGGATCGGGGACCTTTATCATTATATTTTCTTCAACTAAACGAGGGTGTTGATTAAGGAAGTGCACTAACACAAAATTGGAGTCCTGTTTGGAAACTTAGCAATTTCGGGGACCTCTTGCTAGAACCAACGAGACATGTCTGAGTAACATGTAGGAACGGCAGAAAATAAAGGGCACATCGATAAAACCAACAAGAGCAGAAGGATTCTCCTTGAATAATGGAACATTTTCATTCAATATAGAACCCAATATTATGCAATCAGCTTAATTGTTAAGGTAATAGAATACAAGAGCAAACAGGTTACGTAGAATTTTAAAAGTCTGGGCTGCAGTATTGTGTCCAGTCCAGGGCGCCACAGTTGAGGGAGGATTAGACGGTATAGAGTACAGAAAGAATTCATCAGAATGTTCCCAGTGCTGATGATATTTAGTTATTTGGAGAGATTAGAGACATGAGTGCGTTTTCCTTGGAGAAGATACGTTTGAGAGGAGATGTGTTGGAGGTGTCCAGAATCATGTGTGGTCCAGAGGAAATGGAGGGGGAAATATTCTAATTGGTGAATAGAATGGGATTGAGCGGCACTGGTTTAAATGAATGAGTAAATGAAGCAATGATGAGAAACGGTAACGTTTTGACACAGCGAGTGGTGAGGATGAGGAATTATCGTTGATTGGATGGAGCAGCTGTCAGTCAGCGGGAGAAAGTTCTCATTGGCTGTGACGGCTGTCAGTCAGCAGGCGGAATCTCCGATTGGCAGTGGCGGCAGTCTGTCAGCAGGCGGAATTTCTGATTGGCTGCGGCGGATATCAGTCAGCAGGCGGAATCTCTTTGCCAAAGGGTCATCTGGACTTGAAACGTTAGCTCTTTTCTATCCTTACAGATGCTGCCAGACCTGCTGAGATTTTCCAGAATTTTCTCTTTTGGTTTCAGATTCCAGAATCCTCAGTAATTTGCTTTTAAATCAGGCAGAATCTCTGATTTGCTGAGATGGCTCTAGGTCAGCAGTCGGAATTTCTAATTGGCTGAGGTGTGCCTTAGTCAGAAGATGGACCAGCATGATTGGCTGTCGGCTGTCATGGTAGCACAGTGGATAGCTCCAGGGTCCCAAGTTCGTTTCCCGGCTTGGGTCTCTGTCACTGCGTATTCTGCATGTCCTCCCCGCGTCTGCATGGGTTTACGATGGGTGCTCCGGGTTCCTCCTACAGTGCAAGTATGTGCAGCGTAGGTAGATTGGCCATGCTAAATTGCCCTTAGTGTCCCAATAGTTCGGTGGGGTTACTGGGTTACGGGGATAGGGTGGCGGTGTGGGCTTGGGTAGGGTGCTCTTTCCAGGGCTGGTGCAGACTCGATGGTCCGAATGTCCTCTCACTGCACTGTAAATTCTGTGATTCCATGATAGCAGAATCTCCAATTGGCTGTGGAGACTGTCAATTAGAGTTTTGAGTTCCCTGATTGGCTGAAGAAACTGACAATCAACTAGCTGTACAGTATGATTCGTTCACAAATACGTTAGTCTGAAACCCGAGTCTCTGATTGGCTGAGGGTTTCTCAGTCAGCCGGAGCTTCTGATTGGCTGACGTGCTGTCAGTTAGCTGCTTGAGCTCCTCATTGCCTGAGGGGCTGTCAGTCTGAAGTCATAGAACATAGAACATAGAACAATACAGCACAGTACAGGCCCTTCGGCCCTCGATGTTGTTCCGAGCAATGATCACCCTACTCAAACCCACGTATCCACCCTATACCCGTAACCCAACAACCCCCCCCCCCCTTAACCTTACTTTTTAGGACACTACGGGCAATTTAGCATGGCCAATCCACCTAACCCACTCCTCTTTGAACTGTGGGAGGAAACCGGAGCACCCGAAGGAAACCCACGCACACACGGGGAGGACGTGCAGACTCCACACAGACAGTGACCCAGCCGGGAATCGAACCTGGGACCCTGGAGCTGTGAAGCATTTATGCTAACCACCATGCTACACTGCTGCCCCAAAGTCAGCACGGTTTGTCAAAGGGACATCATGTCTGACAAATATTATCGAGTTCTTTGAGGAAATAACAAGGACGTGATACAAAGAAGAGCCAGTGGACCTGATTTATTTAGATTTCCGGAAAGCTTTTGACAATGTGCCGCATAAGAGACTGTTAAATAGGTTAAGAGCCCATGGTGTTACGGGTAAGATCCTGGCATGGATAGAGGATTGGCTGACTGGCAGAAAGCAGAGAGTGGGGATAAAGGTTGGCAGCCAGTGACTAGCGGTGTACCTCAGGGGTCGGTGTTGGGACAACAACGTTTCACAAAATGCATTAATGATCTGGAGGAAGGAACTGCAGGCACTGTTGCTAAGTGTGCAAATGATACAAAAATCCGTAGAGGAAGAGGGTGGGTTGCAGAAGATCTTGGACAAGCTTGGAGAGTGGACAGAGAAGTGTCAGATGGAGTACAATGTCGAAACGTGTGAGGTTTTGCACTTTGGATGGAGACATGGAGGCATAGACTATTATCTAAATGGGAAGATGCGTAGGAAATCAGACGCCCGAAGGGACTCTGGAGTCTTTGTTCACGATTTTCTTAACGTTAACGTGCAGGTACAGTCGGCAGCTAGGACGGCAAATGCAATGTCAGCATACATTCGAGGGGGCAAGACGACTAGAGCAGGGATGTAGTTCTGAGGCTGCCTAAGGCTCTGGTCAGACCCCATTTGGAGTATTGTGAACAGTTTTGAGCCCCGTACCTAAGGAAGGATGTTCTGGCCTTCGAAAGGGTCCAGAGGTGGTTCACAAGAATGATCCCTGGAATGAAGAGATTGTGGTATGAGGAACGGTTGAGGACTCTGGGTCTGTACTCGTTGGAGTTTAGAAGGATGAGGGGGGTCTTATTGAAACTTACAGGATACTGCGTGGCCAGGATAGAGTGGACTTGGACAGGATGTTTCCATTGGTAGGAAAAACTAGAAGCAGAGGACACAATCTCAGAGTAAAGAGACGATCCTTTAAAACAGATGAATTTCTTCAGCCAGAGGATGGTGAATCTGTGGAACTCTTTGCCGCAGAAGGCTGTGGAGGCCAAATCACCGAGTGTGTTTAAGACAGAGATAGAATGGTTTTTGATCATATGGGGATCAGGGGTTATGGGGAGAAGGGAGGAGAATGGGGATGTGAAAAATATCAGGCATGATTGAATGGCGGAGCAGACTCGGTGGGCCGAGAGACCTAATTCTGCTCCTATGTTTTACGGTCTTATGATCTAAGGGCTATTTCCGGACATGGTGTCATTAGAACAGAGACGATCGAGGTGGAGAAAGTGGGAGAATGTGATTCATTAATTACAAGATGCAGGACATGGGGACCTGTACACGAGGTAGATGTGGAGCTTTGACAATGGGTCAACTGGACTCGAAACATCAGCTGCTTTTTCGCCCTACGGATGCTGCCTGACCTGCTGAGATTTTCCAGCATTTTCGCTTTGGTTTCTGATTCCAGCATCCGCAGTAATGTGCTTTTATTAGCTCTCGATTCAGTCGGTTTGCAATTAATTTATATTTATTTTTCCTTATTTGTTCTTGGGATTTGGGCATCGCTGGCTTCGACAGCATTTATTACCCATCGCATGTTGTCCCTGAACTCAATGGCTTGGGAGACCATTTCAGAGGGGGGTAGATTCCATTGCCTGAAAGACATTAATGAACCAGATGGGCTTTTAATACATGTTGCGGTGCCCTGGTGCAAGAGGAGGTAGCAGGATGTACCTGATAGTTCGTGTTCAGACTCTGTCAGGAAGAGGTCTGTACACCAGACAATAATTGCACCACCCTTGTGAGCAGCTTAGATCACCAAGTCAGGGCTGGATATTAGAGAGAGGACTGGGGCAAGTTCAGATGGAGACAGGATAGAGGGGTGAGCTGGGCAGAGAAATTGAGATGGTCGATGTGCCACTTACAGATCTCAATCAGATGATTAAGAGCAGATCGGAGGTCAGAAGGTGGGACCAGCTAGAGGGCGATTACTGTATGAGGCTGGATTTCAACCCCAAATATTTGTAATATTGGCAGTGAGAAACATCAGGGACCCTATTGTCTACACACTAATCATCATCAGAATACCACCAAAGAATTGAAAAGCAGCAGTCGGTTTCTGTTATTCTTGACTTTAAAACAGAAAATAAAACTATTCCAGAAAACAATCTCCCAGTAACGCCGTTAATAGTAGGGAAAATGGAACTAAAATTAGAAGGAGAAAAATGATGTAATACAGAGTATAATTAATAGTCAGCACCTATTCCAAAATCAACATCTCTACTGACCGATTTGATTGAATTCTTTCAAAAACGATTAGATATGATAGATTTGATCAGGATGATCAATGTTAAACTATTGGATTTTCTAAATGCCGTGGTAACATCTGACATAACAGACTCACGAGTAATGTCAGTGCCAGAGGAGTTAGGGGACATAACAGCAGAATGGACAGCAATCTGGAGACACACAGGGGACAGGGAGAAGAGTTAAAGGGATTTAGTCTGATCGGTGGAAGGTGGAAAGTGGTGTTCCACAAGGATCAGCACTGGGATCAATCTCCTTCACCATTCACATCAGCAATATGGAATCGGGAAGCAGCATGACAATTACAGAATTTTCAGACAAAACCAAATTGAGGGTGACCGTTAATACAGAGGAAAGAATACAACTGAACACAGTCACACCTTCACCGTCAATTATCAACTTGCAATGTGGGTATTTCACTGGGAAATTAATTTCCCGACAGCTCAGTGTCCGATGCTGCATTTTGATCAGAACAATAAGTCTCCCAAACACTCCTTGGAAAACAAATATCTTAATGGACCTGAGGATTTCTGGCTTCAGCTGAACATATTCTCAAATCAATTGAAGCAGCATCACTGTTCAAAACACCCATAAATATTGAACAAACATTGGAGCTCATTTCAGTATTAATAGAAACGAGACAAATATCACACAGCCCATTAGAATACAGAACTGTTGTTTTATTACATACCAGGGTGTAGATTATATCTGTTTCTGTTGGAGAATTTCAATAGAAAACAGAGATATCGATATATATTGCTTCACACAATAAATATGATATATCAGCAAAACAAAGACACACAACACCCACGAAACCGCCTTTCAGAGAGATTGCCTTCAGTGAGATCCATGCTAACAGTGTACATTGTACAAGATTCTACTCAATATAATAACTTAAATTATCAGAGATCTTGTGAGTTACAATCAGAGGGTCATTGTCAGTTGATGAAAGTGATTCAAACCATAGACATATTTACAATAAATGACTTAAGTGAATTATATCGATGATAATGTGCCTGTGTATCAGTGAGCACAAGATCAGAATTAAACATTTTCAGTCTCAATTCAAAAGCAGAGACCGGCTCACACATATTTACACAACTTCAATGGCGATAGTCACTTATCAGGAACACCAACAATAGCAAGGATTGGGTAGAATACCTTCTCAGCGATTTTAATTGGAAGAACCATGTTCGGTTTGAAGTGATGTGTCCTTCTTGATGCTGGCAGTCTCTACTGTCTTAAACTGTGAGTTATATATTCCGAATGCATTTAATGTATACCCAGAGGAACCACTTCAGGGATATTGAGCTTGCAACATCGTTTAACTTATTTTTCTGAAAATGTAAACAAACAGAGTACGCCATTGGGTGAAAATAATATTATTTTTTTACTAAGTGTACACTTTCCAAACACTGGACTGTACTGATCACATTCATCAAGTTACCATAACAGAAATAATGCTGTCCACTCAAACACCATCAGTCCCATCTCAACATCTCACATTGTTTCAGTGACATCCTTCACTCGACTGTGACCATTACGTGATTCAGTTCCTAATGAAGGATTTGTTCTCTCGAAAGTTCGTGATTCCAAACAACCTGTTGGACTTTAACGTAATGTTGTCAGACTTCTTAATGTGCCCACCGCAGTCCAATTCCGGCAACTGAACTTCAGTTTCAATTGCCAAAGTGTTTTTCTGGGTGGTTCAACTGCCCTCTGGGGTGCAGCTGTCTCTTTAACTGTGACCATTCAGTAATTTGATTGCAGTGTGTTCAGTGTGACCATGAGTTCCAAAATTTCAAAGAATCGAAGATCTGGAACTATTTGAAGTCCAAACTGAATACTTCAAAATCGATATCTGATGCAGCTCCTAAACAAAGAAGATATTTCGAAATATTGGAAGCACATTAATCTCACACACTGTGGCAGATACAAACATCACTGTGCAGAGCATTAAAAAACATATTGAGCTATGGAAACTAACTCAGCGTCTCTCACTGACTCTGGTCCTCCATCTGAGGCACAAAATAATACTGGGAGAGAAGTGGGTTCAGATGTGGAGGAAGAGAGATCTGGTCTGTGAGATGTGATGATAGTAGATTGGGTGAGAGAGAAAGAGGATGAAAGAGAAATAGGATTAGGTGGAGGATGCTGCGAGAGAGAGACGAAAAAAGGAGAGTGAGAGAGAAATAGTGGAGGAGAAAGAGTGCAGGAGAAATTAAGCGTAAAACCTGAGAAACATGCCGACTGTCTGAAAGAAAGGCCAGTGCAGAGAGTGGAGAAGGAGTGGGCGAGTGGATGACGGAGGAAGATGTTGTGAGAAGTATAGGGTGTAACATACTGAACAAAAGCATAGAGATAAGTCATCTCTATCATAAATATGTCGAGTTTGAGTGACGAAACGAAAGAGTAAGCGAGTGAGCAAGAAAGAGAATGAGAGAGAGAAAGAGTTTGAGAGAGTGGGGGAGAGGGAAACAGTGTGAGAGAAAATGGCTTGGAGGGATGGTGTATGAGAGAGAGAAAGTGTGAGAGACGGAGAGATTGGGACTGAGTGTTAATGAGGGAGAAAGTATGATGAAGCGGTGAGTGTCTGAGAGGGGGGTAGTGTGAGAGAGGGAGAGAGTGTGTGCGAGGGAGTAAGTATGTAACAGAGAGTTCGTGTGAGAGAGGGAGAGTGAAGGAGGAAGAAAGTGTTGGAGGGAGGGAGTATGAAAGAAGGTGACATGTTATAGAGGGAGGACGTGTGCGAGCGTGATAGGGTGTTATTGAGGAAATGAGTGTGTGAAAGAGTGTGGGAGAGAGGGAACGAGTGTGAAAAGGAAGTGCAAGGGACGGAATGTGCATGAGAGAGGCATGGAGAGAGAGAGGGGAGAAGAGTGTGTGAGAGAAGGGTGAAATGTGAGGAAGAGGGAACGTAAGAGAGAGGGAGAGATTGGGAATGAGTGTTAATGATGGTGAAAGCATGAGGGAGGGGGGAATGTGAGTGAGGGAGAGAGTGTGAGAATGGGAGTATGAGAGAGGGAGGGATTATGAAAGAGGGAGGACGTGTGAAAGCAATAGAGCGCTTGAGAGACGGCCAGTGTTACAGAGGGAGAGTGTGAGAGAGTAAGGTACTGTGGGAGAGAGAGAGCATGTGAGCGAGGGGCAGAGTGTGACAGAGGGAGTGCGTGTGAGAGAGGGAGGGAGTGTGAGATAGTATGAGAGAGGGATAGAGCGTGGGAATGGGAGATAGTGTGTGAGAGGGAGAAAGATTGAGAAAGAGAGAAAGTTTGAGAACCAGTGTGAGAGTTCTGTGAAAGCCACTGTCTGAGAACGTGCGGAGAGATAGTGTGCAAGAAGGACTATGACAGCGTGTGTGAGAGCCGGAGTTGAGAGATGGAGTGTGAGAGACGGAATGTGACAGCATGCCTGAGAGCAAGAGTGTGGAAGCGTGTGTGTGAGAGTGAGAGTGTTGTGGCCTTGTCAGAAATCTTTGGATCCTCACTGTCTTCAGGTGATGTCCCGGAGGACTGGAGAATAGCCAATGTCGTTCCTTTGTTTATGAAGGGTAGCAAGGATAGTCCGGGGAACTACAGGCATTATGTCAGTGGTAGGGAAATTACTGGAGGGAATTATTCGAGACAGGATCTACTCCCATTTGGAAACAAATGGACGTATTATTGAGAGGCAGCATGGTTTTGTGAAGGGGAGGTCGTGTCTCACTAATTTGATCGAGTTTTCTGAAGAGGTCACAAAGACGATTGATGCAGGTAGCGCAGTGGATGTTGTATATATGGTCTTCAGTAAGGCCTTTGACCCAGTAAGGTCCCTCATGGTAGACTGGTACAAAAGGTGAAGTCACATGGGATCAGGGGTCAGCTGGCAAGGTGGATACAGAACTGGCTAGGTCATAGAAGGCAGAGAGTAGCAATGGAACGGGTGATTTTCTAATTGGAGGGCTGTGAATTGTGGTGTTCCGCAGGGATCAGTACTGGGACCTTTGCTGTTCATAGTATGTATTAATGATTTGGAGAAAAATGTAACTGGTCTGATTAGTAAGTGTGCAGACGACACAAAGGTTGGTGGAATTGCGGACAGCGATAAGGACTGTCAGAGGATACAGCAGGATTTAGATCGTTTGGAGACTTAGGCAGACAGATGACAGATGGAGTTTAATCCGGACCAATGTGAGGTAATGCATTTTGGAAGGTCTAATGCAGGTATATGCAGTGAATGGTAGACTCTCATGAGTATTGAAAGTCAGAGAGATCTAGGTGTACAGGTCCACAGGTCACTGAAAGGGGCAACACAGGTGGAGAAGGTAGTCAAGCCGGCATCCGGCATGCCTGCCTTCATTGGCCGGGGCATTGAGTATGAGAATTGGCAAGTCATGATGCAGCTGTATAGAACCTTAGTGAGGCCACACTTGAAGTATAGTGTTCAATTCTGGTCGCCACACTGCCAGATGGCTTTAGAGAGGGTGCAGAAGAGATTTACCAGGATGTTGCCTGGTATAGAGGGCATTAGCCATGCGGAACGGTTGAATAATCTCGGTTTGTTCTCACTGGAACGACGGAGGTTGAGGGCGACCTGATAGAGGTCTACAAAATTTTGCGGGGCATAGACAGAGTGGATAGTCACCGGCTTTTCCCCAGGGTAGAGGGGTCAATTGCTCGGGGCCATAGGTTTAACGTGCGAGGGACAAGGTTTTTACAGGAGATGTACGAGGCACGTTTTTTACACAGAGGGTAGTGGGTGCCTGAAACTCGCTGCCGGAGGAGGTGGTGGAAGCAGGGACGATAGTGACATTTAAGGGGCATCTTGACAAATACATGTATAGGATGAGAATAGAGGTATAGGGACCCAGGAAGTGCAAAAGATTTTAGTCTCGTCGGGAAGCATGGTCAGCACGGGCTTGGAGGGCCGAAGGTCCTGCTCCGGTGCTGCACTTTTCTTTGTTCTTTGTTCTTTGAGTGCGTGTGTGAGAGAGCCGGAATGTGAGAGCAGGAGTATGAGAGCCGGTTCGTGGGGGATTAGAACAGGTGATAGAGTGGGGAAAGAGAGCGAGGAGAGAGCGAGTGGGTGGCGTGGGGAAGGATAGCAAGGAGAGGGAGCGTGTGACAGTATGAGAGAGAGTGTGAGAGCGCGTGTGAGAGCGCATATGAGTGCATGTGTGACAGCACCTGTGAAAGAGCATGTGAGGAAGTCTGGGAGATATAGTGGGGGGTAGTCTGAGGGAGAGTAGGGGAGGGAGTGGGGAGCGAGTGTGAGAGAGATTGGGAAATAGATTGGATGAGAGAGTGTCAGAGAGTGTGAGGGAGACTGTCAGAGAGTGAGAACAAAGTGAGAGACAGTGAGATACAGAGTGAGAGAAAGAGCGTGAGGCAGACTTGGATAGAGATTGGGAGTGAGATTTGGCGAGACAGTGAGAGCAATTGTAAGAAAGATAGCGCGATAGTGTGAGGGAGAGTGCGACATAATGTGAGAGAAAGTGTGTGAGAGAGAGAGCTAGAGAGCCATTCTGAGTGAGAGATGATATGAAAGAGCTTCAAAGAGTCGGTGAGAGATCAGAGAGGAGAGTAAGAAGTCTTACAACACCAGGTGAAACTCCAACAGGTTTGTTTCAAACACTAGCTTTCGGAGCACTGCTGCTTCCTCTGGTGAATGAAGAGGTTTTCCGCAGAAACATATATATCGACGAATTCAAAGATGCCAGACAATGCTTAGACTGCGAGTATTTGCAAGTCCAGAGAGAGGGGTAACCCCAGGTTAAAGAGGTGTGAATTATCTCAGGGTAGGACAGTTGTTATGATTTCGCAAGCCCAGGCCAGATGGTGGGGGATGAATGCAATACGACATGAAACTCATTTCTCGGTTCAGGCCGCACTCATGTGTGCGGAACTTGGCTATAAGTTTCTTCTCACCGATTCTGCGTTGTCGTGCATCCTGAAGGCTGCCCTGGAGAACGCATACCCGGAGATCAGAGGCTGAATGCCCTTGACTGCTGAAGTGTTCCCCGACAGGAAGGGAACATTCCTGCATGGTGATTGTCGCGCGACGTCCGTTCACCAGGTACGCGGTACACACTCGTGCGACTGGGCCAACGTTGTCTACCTCATATGCTGCAGGAAAGGATGTCCAGAAGCGTGGTACATTGGCGAGACCATGCAAACGCTGCAACAACGAAGGAACGGACATCGCACGACAATCACCAGACAGGAATGTTCCCTCCCAGTCGTGGAACACTTCAGCAGTCAAGGGCATGCAGCCTCTGATCTCCGGCAAAGTGTTCTCCAAGGCAGCCTTCAGGACGCGCAACAACGCAGAATGGCCGAGCAGAAACTTATCGCCAAGTTCCGCACACATGAGTGCGGCCTCAGCCGGGACCTGGGATTCATGTTGCATTACATTCATCCCCCCACCCCCGCCACCATCTAGCCTTGCGAAATACTACCAACTGTTCTCGCTTGAGACAATTCACACCTCTTTAACCTGGGGTTACCCCTCTCTCTGGATATGTAAAGACTTAATTACCTGCACATTCTAGCAACCTAAGCATTGTCTGGCATTTTTGAATTTGTATATATATATATGTTTCAGGAGCATACCTCTTCATTCACCTGAGGAAGGAGCAGTGCTCCGAAAGCTAATGTTTTAAACAAACCTGTTGGAATTTAACCTGGTGTTGTAAGACTTCTTATTGTGTTCACCCCAGTCCAACCCGGCATCTCCACTTCAGATCAGGGAGTGTGACATGGAGTTTGAGAGAGAGTGGGAGAGGTTATGGGAGTGTGATAAATAAGTGAGGAGATGGATAGATCGTGGGAGAGGTTGGAATAGCATGTGAGAGAGAGAGTAATATTACACAAATGAGAGGAGTATGAGAGAGAATGTGAAAGGTAATGTGTGGGAGAGATTGCGAGACAGTGTGTGAGCGAGGGGAAGAGAACGGGTCAGAGAGTGTGAGAGAGAGTGTGAATGTGTGTGAGAGAGTGAACATGAGAGATATAAAGAGGGTGTGAGAGAGCATACGAGAATGTGAGAGGGTGTGAGAGTATGAGATAGATTGAGAGAGGGTGTGAGCGAGAGTATGAGAGTGTGGGAGAGAGATTAGGAGAGAGTGTGTGAGAGATTAGGAGAGAGTGTGTGAGAGAATGTGAGAACGAGTGTGAAAAATATTGAGAGGGTGTGCCAAAATGTGAGAGTGCGTGAGAGAGAGATTGAGAGTGAGAGAGATTGAGAAAGGATGTGAGAGAGAGAGTGAGAGAGAGAGATTGAGAGAGGGTAAGAGAGAGAGTGTGAGTGAGGTGAAAGATTGAGAGAGGGCGTGAGACCGAATGTGAGAGAGGGTGGGAGAGTGGTTCAGAAAGGGTGTGAGAAAGTGTGAGATAGTGTGTGAGAGTTTGCGAGTGAGGGAATGTGAGAGAGAGTGTGAAATGCCAGATGGTGCGAGAGTGAGAGAGAGCATAAGAGAGACTGTGAGACGTTGCAAGAGGGTGTGAGAGTGTACAGATATTAGGGGAGGGTTTGAGAGGGAGTATCAGTGTGAAAGTGAAAGGAATTGAGAGCGTGTGGGAGGGTGTGAGACAGAGAGTGAGCGTGTGAGAGAGATTAAGAGGAATACAATGCGGAAAAGTTTGAGATTATGGACTTTGGAAGGGAGAATGGAAGCATAGACTATTTTGTAAATGGGGAAATGCTCAGGAAATCAGAAGCACAAAGGCACTTGGGAGTCCTTCTTCTGGATTCTCTTCAGGATAACGTGCAGGTTCAGTCGGCAGTTAGGAAGGCAAATGCGATGTTAGCATACATGTCGAGGGGGGCAAGATGACTAGAGCAGGGATGTACTTCTGAGGCTGCATAAGGCTCTGGTCAGGCTCCATGTGGAGTATTGTGAGCAATTTTGGGCCCCGTATTTAAGGATGCATGTGCTGGCCTTGAAAAGCGCCCTCAGGCGGTTCACAAGAATGATCCCTGGAATGCAGAGCTTGTCGTATGAGTGACGACTGAGGACTCTAGGTCTGTAGTCGTTGGAATTTGGAAAGAATAGGGGGGCCTACGAGGCCTGAATGGAATGGACGTGAAGGTGTTTCCACTTTGAGGAAAAACTGGAAGCAGAGAACAAAATTTCAGTCTAAAGGGACGATCCTTTAAATCAGTGTTGAGGAGGAGTTTATACAGCCACGGAGTGGTGAATCTGTGGAACCCATGGCCGTAGATGACTGTGTGGTCAAAACACTGTGTCTCTAAGACAGAGATAGATAGGTTCTTGATTAATAAGGGGATCAGGGGCTTTGGGGACAAGGCTGGAGAATGGGGATGAGAGAAATATCAGCCTTGATTGAATGGCCGAGAAGACTCGATGGGCCGAGTGGCTTAATCTGGTCCTATGTCTTCTGGTTTTATGAGAAAAAATGTGAGAGAGCGAGTGTAAGGGATTTTGTGAGTGAGATAGTGTGAGAGAGAGAACGAGAGAGCGATTTGAGTGAGAGACTATATTAGAGACTGTCAGAGAGTCAGTGAGAGTTCTTGAGAAGTGGGTGTGTGACAGTGTGACGGGGAGTTTAACAGGGAGTGTGAGATACAGTGAGAGTGTGAGCGAGTTTGGGAGAATGTGAGAAATAAGAGATATAGAAAGAGTTATATAGATAATGGGAGAGGGAATGGGAGAGATTGGGAGAGAGTATTCGCGAGAATGGCAGGGATTGAGAGGTGGATTAAGAGGCTGTGAGAGAGCGATTGAGAGAGTATGAGAGTGATTTAGAGAGGGTGTGCGAATGAGTTTGAGAATGAGATAGCGATGGACAGAGGGTGTGAGAGAGTGTGTGAGAGAGGAAGTGAGTGCGAGATAGATTCGGAGAGAGTGTGTGAGATAGAGAGTGCGAGAGTGAGAGAGAGATTAGCAGAGCATGTGATTGAGAGGGTGTGAGAGAGGGCGTGGTAGTGTGAGGCAGGGTGTGAGAGAGTTTGCGAGATATTGAGGAAGGGTATGAGAGAGTGTGAGAGAGCGTAAGAGATACTGTGAGAGAGTGTGAGGAACTGTGAGGGAGGGAGAGGGAAGGTATCGAGAGGGTGTGAAAGAGTGTGTTAGAGAAAGCTAAATTGGTGAGAACAGAAGGGACTATAAATAACATATAACAATTAATTTTATATTTGCAGTATGTTGGCATGGATTGATTTATTTTATAATGTATTTTGAGTTGTGTGTTTGGATCAGTTTCAGGGGCTTCCACTGAAGGGAAAGTGCTGAGCAGTCACACATCAGTTGACTCCCTTCCAAAAGACAAGATAATAGGCTGAATTTTGACTTGTCAAATCGGACTAAACCATCCTCTCACCTTCAACATTACTAAGAGCAACAAGTGCGCCAGAGGACAGTAGTCCAAGAGGCCGCAGAGATACCAAAAACGGCGGGAAGGGACAGCAGCAGGCGAACAAGCGGGTCACCGGACCCACGCGGTGAAGGGTCCGCGGTCATTCCCGACAGAGTCAGACCAGTGTCCAGAAGCAATAGCTGCCCCCACCTCGCAATGTGAGTGATGGAAGACATACCTCACCAGCAAACAGCTTGCACACTCGGAAAACCTAAATCAACACTTTTTCTTCGGGATTAAAAATTCAACCCCATTTATTTATTTTCTTTCCTAAATTTAGAGTACTCAATTAATTTTTTCCAATAATTTAGTGTTGCCAATCCACCTATCCTGCACGTCTTTTGGTTGTGGGGGCGAAACCCACGCAAACATGGGGAGAATGTGCAAACTCCTCACGGACAGGGACCCAGAGCTGGAACCGAATCTGGGATCTCGGCACCGTGAGGCTGCCCACTGCACCACCGTGCCATTTTGACCGTTTTAGCCACACATACCAATGGACTGAGGCGGGAACCTTGCTGAACATAAGAATTCCAAGTTGACCGGAGACACAATACGTAATGGCGCGACCACATGTGGGATGCATTGCCAATAAAAAGGATCATGATATCTTTAAACAAATATAAGCATTCACGATAATATAACAAGTTTCATTCATAATAAACCAAACAGTACTTACATGTACACATCAGTCGAGGCAGCATTTTGATATGGGCTCCCTGTAGGAACGTGATGAACGTTGCTCCCAAATTCTGCAGAGTAAGATTCCATTCATCACAATATGCAAAGAACAAAATAAATTTGTGAGTTTTGTTGACTGAGGGATAGATATCGGAAAGGACACGCGACAGATCACTTTGCTCTGTTTACAAAATAGTAGCCTTTGCAACAATCGGAGTGTCTGGAGCCCCGTTGTAACAATAATCACTTGGAAGTTTGCCAAATGTACCAAAACCTACCATATTACTCACATAAAGGGGGTTTGACTGAATTACTGCTTTGATAACTATGAGATAAATATGAAATAATGTTTTGTCTTGAACAGTCAAATATTGGTCTATGCTTCCTTTAAAGGACCATGGGCACTTCCATGATTTTAGATCGACACACTTACTCGACATATAAATCAACAACTTACTCACTGGGTATTCTTTGACTTGTACTATTGCCTTCACGAAATATTCTGTGCACAGATCCTGCTGCACATGTTCAAAATAAAAGAGGTGGATGTCCCTCTGCAAAGCAACGGCGATAAGAGCTTCCCGTCACCTTAAAAAGGCTACTCAGTGAGAACTGAAACGCAGATTCAGCTGAACCGTGTGGGTGACCACCAAGGTCAAATCGCCAAATCTTGTTTCAGTGGAAGCTCATTTTAGTTCTCAGTTGATCGAGCTACGATCTAACTCAACTGGAACTCCTGAAAATAATTATGAATTTTTCACTTCAATGCATTGGACTCTTTTGTTTTAAAGCATTGTGCAAACATATACGTGCGTGTTTTTGTGTTTCTTTGTATGAGGGGCTGGTTTAGCTCACTGGGCTAAATCGCTGGCTTTGAAAGCAGACCAACGCAGGCCAGCAGCACGGTTCGATTCCCGTACCAGCCTCCCCGAACAGGCGCCGGAACGTGGCGACTAGGGGCTTTTCACAGTAACTTCATTGAAGCCTACTCGTGACAATAAGCAACTTTCATGAGTGTCTTTGTGCGCTCGCTTGTGTATTTTTATGAGTGAGCATCTCTGCGTGTGATTTTATGAATATGCCCGCCTGTTCTGTGTGACTGAGTATCAGTTTGTGCATGTATGTGTATAAATGCTAGTGTGTGTGTGTTTCTGTGTGAATGTGTATCTCTGTGTCTGTGTGTGTTCATGCTGGAGTGTGTCTGTGTTTCTGTGCGAATCTACATCTCTAGGAGTGCGTGTCTGTTTTTATGTGTTTTATTTGTGTGTTTCTGTGTGAATGTGTATCTCTGTGTCTGTGTGTGTTCATGCTGGAGTGTGTCTGTGTTTCTGTGCGAATCTACATCTCTAGGAGTGCGTGTGTGTTTTTATGTGTTTTATTTGTGTGTTTCTGTGTGAATGTTTATCTCTTTGAGTGCGTGTGTATTTATGCGCGTGAGCATGCGTGTGTATATTGTGCCAATCTAATATAAATAAAGTGCTCGGAATGTAGGAAGTGTAAATGATTGATTCGCCACAATGGCGATATTAATTTGCGACATCCATTGGGTGAAATGCTATTGCTGCAATTGATGTCATATTTATTAGCACACACATGCACACACTAGCATTTATACACATACATGCATACACAGATACTCAGTCACACAGAGCAGGCGGGGCGCATATTCTTAAAATCACACGCACACGTAGCAGCCTCCCTGGACAGGCGCCGGAATGTGGCGACTAGGGGCATTTGACAGTAACTTCATTGAAGCCTACTCATGATAATACGCGATTTTCCTTTTTCATTTTCATGCTCGCTCACAGAAAAATACACAAGTGAGCGTGCAAACATTTGATTTCATACTTATTAGCGAGTTCTGCCCTCTCAGTTCATGTAAACATTATTTGCGGTAATATTATAAAGGAGAAAAGGGAAAGCCTCCTCGTGTCGTTGTCAATATCCACCCCTCACTGATTACACCACAGACATGCTTTTTGTTATTTGCACATTGTGGCTTGTTGCTGTTTGTTGTACGCCATTTGACTGCAATATTCTTCAATTCCAACGCCGGGCATGTGAGAAATCTGCCTTCGCTGTTGTCAATTCGACCACTTTAAGCCCTTGACCTTCGTGTTATTATTAAAAGTTATTAGTAGTGTGTGATTTTAAGATATTTCCAATCTTTGTAGTAACCAGTGCTAACATTTTAGTGTTATCAGAAATACACGCTGTCTGATATCCAGAGAGCTTTGATTGGCTTATTTTAAATAAGTTACCAAGATACAAACAGTTGAGAACCAAAGGACAAAGAACAAAGAACAAAGAAAATTACAGCACAGGAACAGGCCCTTCGCCCCTCCCAGCCTGCGCCGATCCAGATCCTTTATCTAAACCTGTCTTCTATTTCCCAAGGTCTAATTCCCTCTGTTCGCGCCTGTTCATATACCTGTCTAGATGCCTCTTAAATGATGCTATCGTGCCTGCTTCTACCACCTCCGCTGGAAAAGCATTCCAGGCACCCACCACCCTCTGCGTAAAAAACTTTCCATGCACATCTCCCTTATACTTTCACCCTCTCACCTTGAAATCGTGACCCCTTGTAACTGACACCCCCACTCTCGGGAAAAGCTTGTTGCTATCCACCCTGTCCATGCCTCTCATAGTTTGTAGACCTCAATCACGTCCCCCCTCAACCTCCGTCTTTCCAACGAAAACAATCCTAATCTACTCAACGTTTCTTCACAGCTAGCACCCTCCATACCAGGCAACATCCTGGTGAACCTCCTTTGCACCGTCTCCAAAGAATCGACATCCTTCTGGTAATGTGTCAACCAGCACTGCACGCAGTATTCCAAATGTGGTCTAACCAAAGTCCTATACAACTGTAACATCACCTGCCGACTCATGTACTCAATACCCCGTCCGATGAAGGCAAGCATGCTGCATGCCTTCTTGACCACTCTATCAACCTGCGTTGCCACCTTCAGGGTACAATGGATCTGAACTCCCAGATCTCTCTGTACATCAATTTTCCCCAAGACCCTTCCATTGACCATATATTCTGCTCTTGAATTTGATCTTCCAAAATGCATCACCTCGCATTTGCCTGGATTGAACTCCATCTGCTATTGCTCTGCCCAACTCTCCAATCTATCTATATTTCGTTGTATTCTCTGACAGTCCTCGCTATCTGCAACTCCACCAGGGTTCGACCAGCTTTCGAATCCCTGCCCTTGGTCACTTTCCGTGTGAAGTTTGCACATTCTCCCTATGTGTGCGTGGGTTTCAACCGCACAACCAAAAGTGTGTAGGTTAGCTGGGTTTGCCACGGTAAATTGCCCCTTAGTTGAAAAAAATAATTTGGTTCTCTAAATTAAAAATAAAAGATCCATACTTCTTTTATAGCGAGGCAATGATTGAAAACCGTGGAGAATGCTGGTGGTTGTGGCGGTTGTGGGGTCGGTTTTCAGAGAGTAAGGGGCCGGAGTACAGATCATACTTTGCTGACCGTCATGCTAAATGTGCTGCATAAATCAAACAATAGGCTGCATAGCTACAAATATTACGGCACGGGTAATTGGCTGTCGAAGAATAGATGGATTATGAAATATTTAAGTAATAGTTAGCAGGCTCCCATTACTCCCCGGCTCCCCTTGGGTCATATAGACCTTCTGCAATGGTATCCCAAATGCATCGTTGAGGAAATGGCTGTTTTCTCTTTCCTGATATGTTTCCGTAGATTGAGATCGGAAATTATGGGTACTATTTCAAGCTTTTCAGATATTTCAAAACGTTCAGATACTGTAAACAGTGAATAAGCAAGTCCAACATCCTTCCCCACCGCCCTCCCGTTCGTGGTGGAAGAGTCCAAGGTCAGGCAATCTGCAAATAAGCTCTTCTTTAGTAGGGAATGGCGAGTATTTTTCGTGGACCGCCCCGAATAGTTCTTCCTGGAACGGCGGGAGGCTCCATTTCACTGATGTGCTAGGTTAAGACCTTTTACATCGCAAGAAAACGATGCAGAGCATGGAAGCACATTATGATGCACGATGTGTTCAACTCTCCAGCAGCCATTAACGTAGAACTCTGCTAGCACTTCATGTCGGTGTCATCCTGAGCCAATCTTAGCGATGGACATTGATCCGCCGCACCCTCATCCAAAAATGCATTTTGCGTCTTTACTACGCTCCGTGCTGGTACCTTAGCTGAGAGACGGTAGGAGGGTTTTGGTAACTGCTAATCCTAGGATATTTTCTTTCCTGTGTATGGAGTCCACGTTGGGGGCTCCCAGCACAACTTTCTACTGAGTTTCTTCCAGTCTGCCGCCACATCTGCTGGATGTGTTCTGCGGTGGGACAGCACACACTCGGGGATGGTGTGATCTGAAAGATAACATTCGTTGCGTATGACTATGTCAGGCTGTTTGTTGAGTAGTCTGTGGGACAGCTCTCTACATTCTGGCATTGGTATTAGTAAGGAGGACGATGCAGACTCGGCAAGGTTGATTATGTTATTGTCGTTTCCGGTTCCTTGGTCAATTTCGGTTTATCCGTCTGGCTTCATTCATGTATTTAGCCATTTTGACCGAGTTAGAAGTCTGGGCATTTTCGTAGGAAATATGCGAGTCACCCATTTCAGGACAGGCCACATTAGAAAGGCAGATTTCATTTCCGAAAGTGCATTAATCAATCAAATGTGCTTTTTTTTTTACGAGTGCAGGCAATGGTTTCACTATTAACCAATTCATGCTAGATTTGTTTGTTATTCTGGTCAAATTTCATCACCTGCTTGCTGGGATTTGACCCGGAATTCCAGGGCACAACCATCGGTCTTGAGATGACGAATCGAGTGGTAAACCTCTACGGCAGCACCCAATGTACATTCCGCCTCACGAAATCTCCGTAAGGCTGCACATCCTTAGCTGGATCGGTGCACCAACGTCAGTTCTCTCGTTCAGGCCGGCAGTCCCAGCAGGGAAGGATTGCCCACGCTAAATCAGCTCGGCAGCGTCCGCATGCCTCAAAGATAGGTCTGGAAACAACGCTCTGTTCGGAGCTTCGACACGGCAAGCGAACTCAAGGAGGGAAAATGAAATACTTTATGAGTACCCTCGCCTTGAAAGAAATGAAAAATTCCCACGGACACCCTGGAATCCATAAAATCAGAACATCCCGACGTGCAGAAGGAGACATTCGGCCCGTCGACCCGCACCGAACCTCCGAAAAACCACCCCATCTCGCCCCAGTTCCCCACCCTATCTCCGTAACACAACCTGACCGTTTGGACACTAAGGAGCAATTTATAATGGCCATTTAACGTGCACATGTTTTGACTGTGGGAGGAAACTGGAGCATCCGGAGGAAATCTACGCAGACATGGGGAAAACGTGCAAACTCCACACAGTCACCAAAGGTCAAAATTGAATCCGGGTCCCTGGAGTTGTGAGGCAGCAGTGCTAACCATTGTGCCATCCTGTCACAAGACGGCTCGAAATGGAGGGAAAGTAATCTGGAAAGGAGCTGAACAGCCCTATCATCATCGCCAAGAGCAAGCTGAAGCCAAGGGTCGACAGCAATAGGAACGCGTGGCAGCACTGATATCCCACCCACTCGCAATGGGGAACCCCATTCATTCGCTCTTGCAACTACCGCTTGGCCCACCTGATATAGAGACAGCCGATCGCGTAGTGGACTCCTGCGTCACCTGTGAAAACATTTTTTTGTGGATGTAAGTTATGCTAACCGAGGAGCGACTGCCTAAGGAAAATAATTAGGCTGGGTTACATGGCCACCTCGTCTGAATCTATGTTGCATTGAGCAATGGAACATCAGCTCTTCCAGGTCACTACTTCAGGGGCCCTGGTAATAGGGAATATTGAACACATTCTTAGAAAACAGTTCTTCTATGACTTCTTATTAATAAACACACAATTTATCAATTTTTCTTTACTGCAGTCATTCACATCATCAGCATTATGCCAACGCTGGTGTTTTACTATCACTGATCAGGTTTCAGCCTCACCTCTTCCCGCCCAAAGCTCTCAAAGAATATGCAGGTAATAATGGGCAGATCCATTGCTTCCTGCGAAGCAATGCATTGTTCATTCGTTCTATCCAACCCACCTCCTTTCTTATTCAACCAGTTCCTTTGTAATTCCTGCTCTATGGGATTATTTTTATTTTACATTAATATATACCGGATTGTTCTGTTTTCCATTTCGATTTTTCTCCTCAGAATCACTTCCCTGGTTCTCCTTCCTGGAAGCTATCATTTTGTGGTGTTTTGGACATGACCTCTTTGCTTTGCGGTTTGAACCTGCAACCTGCGTGACTTGATGTGGCATCGATCTGGAGCTTCTCTCGTGGTCCAGAGCTGCAGGTTGAAGCTCAACAAAAGAGACCATTCCTAGACTTGTGCAAGTGAATCTTTCTCATGTGGCCTTTTGCAGATTTTTACATAAATAACCAACCATTACTGAACTGAACGTCAGGGCATTTATTTAGATTTGATAACTTTTTCTTGAGAATAAAGTTTCATTTCAATCGGCGGCACGGTAGCACGGTGGGTAGAACTGTTGCTTCACAGTGCCAGGGTCCCAGGTTCGATTCCTGGCTTGGGTCAGTGTCTGTACGGAGTCTGCACATTCTCATCGTGTCTGCTTGGGTTTCCTACAGTGCTCCGGTTTCCTCCCACAATCCAAAATTATGCAGTTTAGTTAAATTGGCCATGACATATTGCCTTTAGTGTCCAAAATGGTTAGACTGGGTTACAGGGATAGGGTGAAAGTGTGGGCTTAAGTAGGATGCTCTTTCCAATGGCCGTTGCAGATTCGATGGGCCAAATGGCCTCCTTATGCACTGTAAATGCTGTGATATATCCTCTCCAGGAATGCAGTAATTAGAATCAATTAGTCACAATTTACTGTGGTGCGGGGGGTGGGGAGATTGTAGTTTCTACAATGTTCAGAATGGTTTGTCAGTGCTGAAACTTAGTAGCCACGAAGGTTCTGTGCCACTAAAGGACATCGATAAACCTGCTGGGTTTTTACCACTATCGATTATAGTTTCCAATGGTGACCGCTTGGTAGTGGAATGCGAATTGTTAACTGGAGTACGCCGTTTTAACCTGAATCTTGAGTGAAATTAGTTTTTTTTTACAAAAGAAGTATTGTCATCTGAAATTCGCTCCTTCAATGTTCTGTCTGATCAGATTCAATTTAATATCCAAGCAGTTAATTGGTTCCACCAGGCAACCGGCAAAAGCATGCTGGGAAAGATGAACTGTTGTGGTGTATGATTTGAACATACCTGAAGAAGACATCAGCAGTTTGGCGGGAAACAGCGGCAACCATTGAATGCAAAAAGTCCCGGGAGATACATTTTGGCTCAAACAATGTGGATGAAATAAGAACGAAATGGTAGAAAGAGTAGGAAAAATGGAGAGATTGAACGGGTTTATCTGAATGTCCTTGAAGGTCTCAAGAGATATTACATAGACAGTTAATGTACCTCATGGCATCTTTGAGCTATGAGTCCGGAAATAGATTTCATGCTCCTGGAGATTATGTTGGGAGGTACAGAGATCTGCAGAGTGACAGGTAGTATTGAGGAAGCAAGGGGGTTGCAGAAGGATTTAGACAAGCTAGGAGAGTGGGAAATGAAATGGAAAATTAAATACAATGTGGAAAAGTGTGAGGTTATGCACTTTGGAAAGAAGAATTTAGGCACAGACTATTTTCTAAATGGGGAAATGCTTTGGAAATCAGAAGTACAAAGCAACATGGGAGTACTTGTTCACGATTCTCTTAAGGTTAACGTGCAGATTAGTCGGCAGTTAAGAAGGCAAATGCAATGTTCGCATTCATGTCAAAAGGGCTAGAATACAAGACCAGCGATATACTTCTGAGGTTGTATAATGCTCTGGTCAGACCTGATTTGGAGTATTGTGAGCAGATTTGGGCCCGTATCTGAGGAATGATGTGCTGACGCAGGAAAATGTCCAGAGGAGGTTCGCAAGAATGATCCCTGGAAGGAAAGTGCTCGTGGTCTGAGGAACGGTTGCGGATTCTGGGTCTGTACTCATTGGAGTTTAAAAGGATGAGGGGGTGATCTTATCGAAACTTGCAGGATACTGCGAGACCTGGATAGATTGCACGGGGAGAGGATGCTTGCACTTGTAGGAACAACTAGAACCAGAGTACACCATCTCAGACTAGAGGGAAGATCCTTTAAGATAGAGATGATGAGGAATTTCTTCAACCAGAGGGTGGTGTATCTGTGGAACTCTTTGCCGCAGAAGCTTGTGGAGGCCAAATCACTGAGTGTCTTTCAGACAGAGATAGATAGGTTCTTGAAAAATAACAGCAGCAGGGGTTATGGGGAGAAGGCAGTAGAATGGGGATGAGAAAATATCAGCCATGATTGAATGGCGGAGCTGACTCGATGGGTCGAGTGGCCTAATTCTGTTCTTATGTTAAACCCGTGGAAAGAGTTGATCTTCAACGTATCGAACACGGAGGTGGTGACGGTTTTGAGAGGTTGCAGGAAGGTAAAGTGAAATGGTTTAATTGATGAGGCGTTTCAATTATGTTGAGGATCTAGAAATGCTTATAGTGTTCGGCTTAGAACAAAGACATGCACATGGATATTTACAGGAGACGTTAGCATCATGACAGTGCTCGGTTGACTAAATAAAGAGTAAATGTTCATCGTAACGGGAAAAATATGTGATGGGGATTTGGGCTGATGTGGTGGTAAATCAGGGACAGCCTGAGGGGAAATGCATTTACATATCAAGATATTAGGCTAAAGCATGCAGAGTGTCACAATCATGGAAACACAGTTAACAGCTGCCAAGTCTCAAATTGGATCTCTATTTATTGTAGTTTCTGGGATAGAGTGGAATGCAAATGTATCGATTGTTCAGAGAAGTAAACTCGAAGGGAAGGAGAAAAAATATATTCAAATAAAAGCAAATATGTAATCTGTTTATCAATTTCGCATACTTCATCCAGAATAATATCAGAAATGAAATGCAATTTTTTGAATTGCAGCCCTTCTTTTCATGTAACTAAAGACATAGATGTGCTTCTCCACTGGAAACACCTGAGGGACACGGAAAAGAGATTGTTTTTCATGAAACAGGTTGCTTTCCTGAAGCTGGAACTCCAAGGGTTTCAGTGCGCCTCGAGCATGTCCGAAAAGGAGACGTCCCCACTCTTACCACATACGTGTTGGACAGATTGTCAGGCTACTCAGAAATGAATTTTTGGGGGCGCGATGGACTATTCTTGCTAAGTTGTGAACTCCAGCTGAGGTGGCCTAGTCCTGTTGAATGGTTCAATGAAAGGTGCATTACCCACCGCAACACAACATCTCCCTATTCAGATAAAGATAGCTCGAGTTTCAGCTGGCATTGAGCGAAGACCTGGTCAATCCCGTTGATAATGTTTGCGGAGGAGTTAGTAAAGGGGGAAACGAAGTTTTGAAAAAATATCCTGCTTTTTTTCCAGCATCACTCGCTGGTCCTTTGTGTCCAGGTGAACGTATAATGCGGTCCTGTCTCAAATATGCATTAAACAAAAACACCAGTGTTCATTGTTATGCAATAGATTATCAGCTATATTATCAAAGTCAGACACATTTATTTTGCTTCTAGAGAATGAGGGCGTCGCCAGCTAGGTCAACATTTATTCCCCAGGCCTCTTTGAGAAGCTGATGGAGAGCCACCTTATCGACGCGCCGCAGTCCATGTGATGTTTGTCCACCTACAGTGTCATTGGAAGGGAGGTGGAATTTGGTGAATTATGACTAGGTTTGGAATTATATTTTTATTCGTTGTTCGCTCGGACATGTTGATGTATGCGTTTCCGAACACGAGGCTTCACCAAGCCCAAACATAATGAAGTGCCCCATTTTTCCCAATAGCCTAATCTAGGTTATTCCGTGCTTCTCCAAGGTCTGCATGCTCAAAGCTGTTTTATGAAAGGATTTGGGTCTGCTTTCCTATTGGAGAACAATTGTATATTTATTTAAAATTATTTAGTAGTTTCATTTGATCAATCGAGAAATGCTTTTTTTAAATAAATGTTTTTTATTGAGTTTTTGAATAAAGTACATTTCCGTTGTGATCACAAAATAGAATGCATATATATATATATATATATACACAGAGGAGAAGGGAACACAAAACAAAACAAACAACAACAAAAAAAGTTAGAATAAAAAAAGTAGGGTACTATGTGCAAGCTGAACAACAGCAGATCTGTACAATTTGGAGTATTGTTTTTTGTAGGCATCTGTTTGTGGGAGGGGGAACTGAGGGGGGGGGGGACAATTACAGAACAATTACAGAGGGAAATACGTGAATCGATCTGGTGTTGGTGTCACTTGCTTCTCCTGGACGGTTTTCGGTGCCATTGCGATCACCTCCGCTTCACCATTCGTCCAGTCTTTTGCCCGGATTGTTTTTGTTCTCTGCTCTTGTGTTTTCTACATTTCTTATTGTTTTCCGTGCCCTCCTTCCGGCTGTCATTCCCTTGCCTCCCCGTCCCCACCTCACTGGTTCTCCTCTATTGTTCCCTGTCTCCTCCCTCTTCCACCCCCTCCCCTTCTCCTGTGGTTCGTTTATATTTTCTCTCAGATTTAGCTTCTACCCCCCCCCCCCTATCCCCCGATCTACCCCTCCCTCCCCCGCCTCGGCTACGTTCCCTGATTATTGGCTACCTGACTATTCCTCTGCTTGTTCGCTGGCTACAAACAGGTCTCTGATCAATTGGGTGAATGGCTCGCACATTATGTGGAAGCCGTCATCTGACTTTCGGATGGCGAATTTGATTTTCGCCATTAGGAGAGATCCTGTGGGTTCGGACAGCCAGTCTGCAGCTTTGGGTGGTACTGCTGACCGCCAGTCGAACAAGATTCTACGGTTCAAAGGCAAGTGCGTCCGCCCTCCTACCCGGGAATAGATCTGGCTGGTCTTATACCCCGAAGACCGGCACTTTCGGGCATGACTCCACTCTCATCCCCACCACTTTGGACATTGCCTCTAAGAAGGCTGTCCAGCACCCGACAACTCTGAGGCAAGACCAGAAAATGTGGGCGTAGTTGGGCGGGCCTCCTTGGCACTGTTCACATCTATCCTCCACATCCGGGAAGAACCTACTCATACGAGTTCTTGTTAAGTGGGCACTATGTACCACTTTTAGTTTCGTCAGGCTGAGCCTTGCGCAGATGGAGGTGGAGTTGACCCTATGCAGTACTTCGCTCCAGAGTCCGCAACCTATTTCGATCCCCAGGTCCTCCTCCCGTTTCTTCCTTGTTGTGTCCAGTACGGTGACGTCCCTTTCTACCAGTCGGTCATACATATAATACAGTTCCCTTTTTCTAGAATGCTTGCATCCAGCAACTTTAGAATTTAGAACAGTACAGCACAGAACAGGCCCTTCGGCCCTCGATGTTGTGCCGAGCAATGATCACCCTACTCAAACTCACGTATCCACCCTGTACCCGTAACCCAACAACTCCCCCTTAACCTTACTTTATAGGACACTACGGGCAATTTAGCATGGTCAATCCACCTAACCTGCACATCTTTGGACTGTGGGAGGAAACCGGAGCACCCGGAGGAAACCCACGCACACACGGGGAGGACGTGCAGAATCCGCACAGACAGTGACCCAGCCGGGAACCGAACCTGGGACCCTGGAGCTGTGAAGCATTGATGCTAACCACTATGCTACCGTGCTGCCCAACTCTTCCAGTAATGTCTGTCGTGGCTTTTGTGGGTACGCCCTTGTCTCCTTTCGTAGGACTGTTTTGAGTTACAGGTACCTTAGCTCCTCCCCCTGGCTAGCTGTCATTTCTCTGTCAGTTCGTCCATTGTTGCGACCTTGCCGCCCGTGTATCTGTCCCTGACTGTCAGTGTCCCTCTTTCCTGGCCCCACTTTTTAAAGATGGTGTCAGTCAGCGCTTGTTGTTGCAGATGGGTGCTTTGTCCGACATTTTGGTCCGGCAAAATTGCTGCCGTAGTTATTTCCAGGACTGGAGGGTGGCTATCAACACAGGGCTGCCGGAGTGTTTTTTCGTTAGTGATGGGAGTGCCGCCGTTGCGTGGGCCCGGAGCGAGGTCCCCATTCAGGAGGGACTTATCTTCTGGCTCCTTGATCCATCCCCATTTTGGCTAGGCCGTCTCCACCCAGTGGTAGAATTGTAGGTTTGGGAGGGCTAACCCCCTCCCCCCCCCGGATTTTGTTTTGTAGGACCTTCTTTGGAATCCTCCCCCACCCTCATACGAACGCCATGATTGGTTTGTCTAGTGCTTTGAAAAAGGCTTGGGGATGTAGATCGGGATGGATCAGAGTAGGAAGAGTTATTTGGGCAGCACATTCATTTCGATCGACTGGACACTCCCCGCGAGGAAGAGTGGGATTGTGTTCCATCTTTGTAGGTCCTTTTTTTACTTCCTCTGTCCGACTGGCGAGGTTCCATTTGTGGATCTCTTTCCAGTCATGGGCTATTTGGATCCCCAGGTGGCAGAATTTGTGTCGGGCTTGTTTATACGGCAGTCCCGTTAGTGCTGCCTCCCCTGTACCGGAAAGATCTTGCTTTTGTTCATGTTGAGTTTGTAGCCCGAGAAGGCGCCAAACACTTTCAGGAGCGCAATGATTCCGTCCATTCTGATTTGTGGATCCAAAAGGTAGAGGAGCAGGTCATCTGCAGAGAGTGAGACTGTGCCCTCTGCCCACCCCCCTTTGGATCCCCCTCCAGCTTTTTGCTGCTCTGAGAGCAATTGCTAATGTTTCGATCGCTGGAGCGAACAGTAGCGGGGACAGTGGGGATCCTTGTCTGGTGCATCTGTGCAGCTGGAAGTATCGTAAGTTGGTGTTGTTGGTCTGTAGGCTCGCTAAGGGAACATTGGGTAGGAGTTTTACCGAGGAGATGAATCGAGACATTCTTACTATTTATTTCACATAGAGTTATAACTGGTATTTGGCATTGGTTCGAATTAACCATGTGTCAACATATGCGGATTGGACTTGGATGCCATTCGTAATCGAATGACATCATGTGTGCAGACAATGGGAATGATTACAGTGTTAGACCAATAGCTGCCTGCGTCGTTTCTCACTAATTTTGTACATTGTTGGTGCTACATTTTCGGTCTCCAAATTGGCTTCAATGCTATCAGAATGCTGAAAACAGGATGGGAAACGCAACTAAATAAATTCTGTACCCACTTGTTCAGACATGAGGAAGCAGGCCAGCATATCCAGTGAAATTGCATAAAACCTCGCACCACTTACCCCCTCATTTTGAACTAAAATGATCTATTATTGTTGGGATGTTTTTAGTGAGTTATATCTATATACCTAAATTTCACCTATTTCTACCTGTACCTACACTCAAAAAATAACCACGCCCACCAACGCCCACAATTTCAACGAGCCGCCTGGTCAACTGCTGATCTTCACAATATTGGTTTTGTGTTCACTGAATATCTTCCCACCCTGACTCCCCGAATTAGCCAATTGTTCACGCAGACCCGCGTATCTCGAATGGAACATTGGCTTTTGAGAATTATGAAATGTTTGTAACATTGAAATGACTTCACACCTGGAACACTGTGAGCAATGTAGGTCCCCTCATATAAGGGAAAATATACTTGCATAGGTGGCAGTCCAGACACGATTCATTGGGTGTGGAGGGACGTTCGTATGCAGAGAGGTTGAGCAGGTTGTGTGTAGTCCTTGGAGTTTAGAAGAATGAAATCTGTTCTTTTTTAGACATACAGAATTCTCAGCGGGACTTGACAGCGTGAATTCTGAGAGTTTGTTTCCCCCTCTGGAAAAGTCTAGTACCAAAAGACACAATCTCAGAGTAAACGTCTCCCATTCACCACAGAGACAAGGGGGAATTTCTTGAAACAAAGATAGTGCATGTATTGGATTAATTACCACAGAGGATTACAAAGACTGGGGTGTCCACTATATCGAAAGCTCAGATATACAGATTCCTAATTAGTAAACTAATCGAGAGCATTCGGGAAAAGGCGCAAAAGTGGAGTTGAGGATTATTAGACAAGTCCTGAACTCATTTAATGGTGGAGCACATCGCTGGGTATAATGACCTCCTTCTGCTCTTACATCGTATCGCTTCAAGGTCTTTTGGTTGTCTCCCAAACGTATTTGTGACCTGACATATCAGTGTCTTATGTTGTCTTGTTATTTCTCCATGTCTTGTTTCGCTAATTTTATCCAAAAACATCTGTAATTTTATTTAGTCATTTATAAATCACGGGATTCAATTCCAATTTTCTCACCCTCAAATTAAGTGCAGAATTTTATCAGTTATATTAAGAATTCTCGAAGAGTCGAAGCTCAGAATCAAAGAGATGAATCGGTTAAGTGACAGTAGATATTTATATAGGACCTGATGACTTTGGATCAGAATCGATGCTGTGAACGGGCAATTTTTACTCAGGAATCATGTAGAAATGCATTCTGAGGTTTCGGTTAGTTTGGCTGAAAAATCCTTGAACTGAAAATTTAGCCAACCCACTTTCTGTATATGTCAATGCTGCCACACTCGATGCGTCTCCCGTTATATTTCCGTTGATTTTTAATCAGTCGTCACAGTTTGCAGTGTTTTATTTAATTTTTTAAACAGCGCAGGTCACTACAAAGGATCATATGACATAGTGTGGTGAAATCAATATGTGAGAAATTTGCAGATTCGTCGCTCAATCTCTATCGAACAGCATTAAAACCACAATGTTTCAGATCGGGAGGTGAAATGGGACTGCATCTGAGCTCATTGGGGTTATGCAAACTTTTGCATGTACTGTTGTAAAAAAGAGCAGGGAGATGTTCCAGTTTTGCAAGCCAACATTTCTCAGTCTGCACTCCCCAGTTGACAAACCACATTTGGAAGCCACATTTAATGGCATTGAAGGTCGATAAAGCCCCTTGGCACCATCGTCGAAAGCCCAGAGTACTTTAGGATTGACACTTTAAATAATGGATGCATTCGTGGTCATATTTAAAGATTCTATAGACTCCAGAACAGTTTTACAGATTGGAGGATAGGTAATGTAGACACATTATTTTAAAAAGTAGCTGAAGAGAAAACAGGGAATTATAGACTATCAACCTGATGTTATAGTGGGGGGAATGTTACAGTCCATTAGAAACGTTTTATTGGCAGAGCACTTGGAAAATAGTGGTAGGATCACTCACAGTCAGCACGGATGTACGAACGGGAATCATGCTTGACAAATCTATTTAAATTCTTCGAGGATATAACAAAGAGAGTTAACGAGGAAAAAGCAGGAGTTGTGGTTTATTTGAAATTTTGGAAGATTTTCGAGAGGTCGCACAAAATGGATTACCGTGTAAGATCAATGTGCATATATTGAGATGGGTAGACAGGAAAAAAAGAGATCGAATACGTGAGTCTTATTCCAAGTCACAGGCAGTGACTGCTAGGGTACCGCAGCGGTGAGGGAGTTAGGCTAGAAGTTAAAGGCCAGGACAAACAGAGTTGTCATCTCTGTTTTGTTGCCGGTGTCACGTGATAGCGAGGCTAGGAATAGGGAAAGAGTGCAGTTGAATATGTGGCTGCAGGAATGGTGTAGGAAGGAGGGCTTCCGGTATTTGGATAATTGGAGCGCATTCTGGGGAAGGTGGGACCTTTACAAGCAGGACGGGTTCCATCTGAACCAGAGGGGCACCAATATCCTGGGGGGGGGGGGGGGGGGGGGGGGGGGAGGTTTTCTAGTACTCTTCGGGAGGGTTTAAACTAATTTGGCAGGAGAATGGGAACCGGATCTGCAGTCCAGCAACTAAGGAAGCCGATATTCAGGACGCCAAAGCACGTAGTGATGCAGTGGGGAAGGTAACACTTACAAAGTAGAGTACTTGCAGGCAAGGAGATGGGTTGAAGTGTGTATACTTTAATGCAAGAAGCATCAGGAATAAGGTGGGTGAACTTAAGGCATGGATCTGTACTTGGGACTACGATGTGGTGGCCATCACGGAAACTTGGATAGAAGAGGGGCAGAAGTGGTTGTTGGAAGTCCCTGGTTACAGATGTTTCAACAAGATTAGGGATGATGGTAAAAGAGGTGGGGGGGGGGGGGGGTGGCATTGTTAATTAGAGATAGTATAACAGCTGCAGAAAGGCAGTTCGAGGGGGATCTGCCTACTGAGGTAATATGGGTTGAAGTCAGAAATAGGAAAGGAGCAGTCACCATGTTGGGAGTTTTCCCCAGTAGCAGCAGAGATGTGGAGGAACAGATTGGGAAACAGATTTTGGAAAGGTGCAGCAGTCACAGGGTAGTAGTCTTGGGTGACTTCAACTTCCCAAACATTGAGTGGAAACTCTTTAGATCAAATAGTTTGGATAGGGTAGTGTTTGTGCAGTGTGTCCAGGAAGCTTTTCGAACACAGTATGTAGATTGTCCGACCAGAGGGGAGGCCATATTGGATTTAGTACTTGGTAATGAACCAGGGAAGGTGATAGATTTGTTAGTGGGGGAGCATTTTGTAGGTAGTGACCACAATTCTGTGACTTTCACTTTAGTTATGGAGAGGGATAGGTGCGTGCAACATGGCAAGGTTTATAATTGGGGGAAGGCTAAATACAATGCTGTCAGACAAGAATTGAAGTGCAGAAGTTGGGAACATAGGCTGTCAGGGAAGGCACAAGTGAAATGTGGAACTTGTTCAAGGAACAGGTATTGCGTGTCTTTGATATGTATGTCCCTGTCAGGCAGGGAAGATATGGTCGAGTGAGGGAACCATGGTTGACAAGAGAGGTTGAATGTCTTGTTAAGAGGAAGAAGGAGACTTATGTAAGGCTGAAGAAACAAGGTTCAGATAGGGCGCTGGAGGGATGCCAGATAGACAGGAGGGAACTGAAGAAAGGGATTAGGAGAGCTAAGAGAGGGCATGAAAAATCTTTGGCAGGTAGGATCAAGGAGAACCCCAAGGCCTTTTCCACATATGTGAGAAATATGAGAATGACTAGGGCGAGGGTAGGTCCGATCAAGGACAGTAGTGGGAGATTGTGTATTGAGTCTGAAGAGATAGGAGAGGTGTTGAACAAGTATTTTTTCTTCAGTATTTACAAACGAGATGGACCATATTGTTGGAGAGGACAGTGTGAAACAGACTGATAAGCTCGAGGGGATATTTGTCAGGAAGGAAGATGTGTTGCGCGTTTTGAAAAACTTAAGGATGGACAAGTCCCCCGGGCCTGACGGGATATATCCAAGGATTCTATGGGAAGCAAGAAATGAAATAGCAGAGCCGTTAGCAACGATATTTTCGTCCTCGCTGTCAACAGTGGTGGTACCAGAGGATTGGAGAGTGGCGAATGTCGTGTCCCTGTTCAAAAAAGGGAATAGGGATAACCCTGGGAATTACAGGCCAGTTAGTCTTACTTCGGTGGTCGGCAAATTAATGGAAAGGGTACTGAGGGATAGGATTTCTGAGCATCTGGAAAGGCACTGCTTGATTAGGGATAGTCAGCACGGATTTGTGAGGGGTAGGTCTTGCCTTACACGTCCTATTGACTTATTTGAGGAGGTGACCAAGCATGTGGATGGAGGTAAAGCAGTGGATGTAGTGTACATTGATTTTAGTAAGGCATTTGATAAGGTTCCCCATTGTAGGCTTCGGCAGAAAGTAAGGAGGCATGGAATAGTGGGAAATTTGGCCAGTTGGATAACAAACTGGCTAACCGATAGAAGACAGAGAGTGGTGGTGGATGGCAAATATTCAGCCTGGAGCCCAGTTATCAGTGGCGTACCGCAGGGATCAGTTCTGGGTCCTCTGCTGTTTGTGATTTTCATTACCGACTTGGATGAGGGAGTTGAAGGGTGGGTTAGTAAATTTGCAGATGATACGAAGATTGGTGGAATTGTGGATAGTGAGGAGGGCTGTTGTTGGCTTCAAAGAGACATAGATAGGACGCAGAGCTGGGCTGAGAATGTGCAGATGGTGTTTAACCCTGACAAGTGTCATGTTGTCCATTTTGGAAGGACAAATATGAATGCGGAACACAGGGTTAACAGGATGCTTCTTGGCAATGTGGAAGAGCAGATAAATCTTGGGGTCTATGTTCATAGATCTTTGAAAGTTGCCACTCAAGTGGATAGAGCTGTGAAGAAGGCCTATGGTGTGCTAGTGTTCATTAGCAGAGGGGTTGAATTTAAGAGCCGTGAGGTGATGATGCAGCTGTACAAAACCTTGGTCAGGCCACATTTGGAGTACTGTGTGCAGATCTGGTCACCTCATTTTAGGAAGGATGTGGATGCTTTGGAAAAGGTGCAAAGGAGATTTACCAAGATGTTGCCTGGAATGGAGAGTAGGTCATACGAGGAAAGGTTGAGGGTGCTTGGCCTTTTCTCATTAGAACGGAGAAGGATGAGGGGCGACTTGATAGAGGTTTATAAGATGACTAGGGGAATAGATAGAGTAGACAGTCAGAGACTTTTTTCCCGGGTGGAACACACCATCAAGGGGACATAAATTTAAGGTAAATGGTGGAAGATATAGAGGGGATGACAGAGGTAGGTTCTTTACCCAGAGAGTAGTGGGGGCATGGAATGCACTGCCTGTTGAAGTAGTTGAGTCGGAAACGTTTGGGACTTTCAAGCGGCTACTGGATAGGTACATGGATTAGGGTAGAATAATGGAGTGTAGGTTAACTTCTTAAGGGCAGCACGGTAGCATTGTGGATAGCACAATTGCTTCACAGCTCCAGGGTCCCAAGTTCGATTTCTACTTGGGTCACTGTCAGTGTGGAGTCTGTCCATCCTCCACTTGGGTGCGTGGGTTTCTTTCGTGTACTCCCGTTTCTTCCCACAGTCCAAAGATGTGCAGGTTGGGTGGATTGGCCATGAAAAATTGCCCAAAATACTATGATTAAGCTAGGACAAACGTTCGGCGCAACATCGTGGGCCGTGGGCCTGTTCTGTGCTGTATTTCTCTATATATCTATGAGTGATCGGACCCCAGCTCCTCACAATGTACATCAATGACATGGATGAGGGAACTAAATTTGCAGATGAGAGAAATCTGCCTGTCATTTTGACAATTTGAGTAAGTGAACAAATTGCATGGCAGATGGAGTATAATGTAATACTTGTGTGAGGTGATCCGCTTTCCAAAGTGCCCTGGGTATGATTGTGTACAAGTCACTGAAAGTAAGCCTCCAGGTGCAGCAGGCGGTGAGGAAGGCAAATAATATTCTGACCTTAATGCGAGATGATTTGAGAACAGGAGCAGGGCTATCTTGCTTCAATTATACAGGACCTTGGTGAGATCTCACCTGGAATATTTTGGCAGTTTTATTCTCCCTACCTCTGGGAGGATGTTCTTGCTATGGACGAAGTTTACCAGACTGATTCCTCGGAGGTGGGACTGATGTATGAGGATAGATTAAACCATATGTGACTTAATGTGTTGACTTTAGAACAATGATGTGGAATCTCGGAAAAACTTTTCACATTCTAACTGGCCTCGGCAGGTAAATTTGGGAAGGATGTTCCTGATGGTGACGAGTTGAGAACTAGGAGTCGTAGATGAAAGATAAGGGGTAAACCTTTTATGACTCAGATGTGGAGACATTTCTCCAATTAGGGAGTGGTGAGCATGTGAAATTCGAGACCTCAGAAATCAGTTGAGCGCAAAACATTCAAGAAGGTGTTAGACAGAGCTCTCGCGGATAAAGGAAATGAAAGGAGATGGCGGGGGTAAGGGGTTGGAGAAGCTGGAAATGGTGACTGAGCTCGATGATTCACCATGATCAGAATTGCGGAACGCACCCGAAAGGCCGAATGCCCCTCTGTGTTCATATTTTCTCAGTTTGCAGTTTCTATGTTAACATCTGGGAAAATCTTTTTCACTGACATTTTAATTGTTTTATTCATTCATGGGATGTTGGCATCTCGGGCTACGTCAGGATTCATTGCCCATACCGAATTTTTGTTCAGACGGTGGTAGTGAGCTGCGTTTTTTAATTATTGCAGTCACCGTGCTGCAGGTACACATCATTAACTGTGGAAATGGTGAAGCAGTTCAGGATTTATTTGGGGAGGGTTTCCAGGATTTTGACTTTGCCACAGTTAATAAACGGCCATATATACTCAGATTATCCACCATGGAGGCGGAATTACAGGAAGTCCTGTAATTTGTTTTTACTTCCCTGGTCCTTCTGGATGTCAGTTGCCAGCGTTTGGAAGGTGCTTCATTTGGTGTTTTACTGAGTTCCAGCGGTGCAACATTTCCTTGCCGTGCACAGTGCTGCCGCTTTTCGTCGGTCGTGGAGGGCGTGAATATTTGTGCAAGGAGTGCCAATCAAGTGTGCTGCTTTAATCTGGATATTCTCAATCTTCTTGAGTGTCATTGGAGCTGCATCCATCCAGACAAGAAGCGAGTTGTTATTTGCGGGAGCTTCTTATGTGACACCCTTCGCTCCGTTTCCGAGAGGCCCGGAAATGCACTATATAAATGCAGGTTTTCGTCACACCATATTGCATATTGTGGGAGCATGCCATTTGCAAATTTCCTGGATTGTCAGCTTTTGTAGTACGATTCTTTAACACAACCATCGCGTTACTCGACGACATAGCGCAGGGAAAAAAGCATGCAATAGTGGAAACATTCGTCGAAGGTATTAAAGGAAATTCCTCCATGGCAGTTATAAACAGCCGTGATTTGTTGACATTACAAGACAGGGAATGCGCCGGGAAATAATCCGGGTGTTCCAACAATTTTAATAAGTTTTAAAACGTTAAAAAAAAATCGCCTACTCATCAATTGTTGAACAAAGACTATTTGAGAGGAACGTCACCCTTATTATGTTCCAATTCTCTGATTTACAGTAACAACATTAACTTCCCCTCCCTAAAACTGTCACATGGGGAAGTTATGTCTCATATTTATACAGATGTAAGTATTTTCATCCGGTTTCGACATCTTGGAGGACAAAGGGACATTAAGGCTCATAATAAAGCCGACCAGCTGTATTTTTGGAGGATCTGGGACATCCTTCCCTTCACCTCCTTTCCCTTTGGTTTCCTCTTTTCTCAAAGTGTGAACGATGAAATGTTCGTTTTGTTCTTTGTCAACTTCAGTGAGTGCGAGCTCGACAGCTTCTTTTCCCATCCACCAAACAAAAAAAAGCCTTCCAATCTCAAATTTAAATGCACATCCACTGAGGACTCCCATCAATCGCAATATAAAATTGAAAAGAGTCGGGCCCAATGCTCCTCGTGCCAGTTTTAGTGAAACGATTCCCTTATCACATAACATTTATCGATAGTTCTTGCAACACCAGCCAGTAGAAACCTAACAGTTTTGTTGTAATTAAAGGCAAAGATTATTCCAATGAAATTTGAGTTATTGTGAAAACCATTCATTTACTTCTAAAGCAAGACAATGTAGGTAATTTCGCACAATATTTCATTCACAGTACAAAATTTTCATCCCTAAGTTATCGCAGTGTCGCTTCATTACAGCTCTTTTAGTCATCTTCAAAGAGCAACACAGCACAGGAAGAGGCCCCTTGGCCTTGCAAGCCTGCACCGACCACCATGGTACCTGCCTAAACTAAACCCGTTTGCACTTACGGAGTCCGTATCCTTCCATTTCCACCCAGTCATATATTTCTCTAGATTCCCCATAAATGCCGTTAGCGTACATGCTGCCACCATCTGCACAGGCAGCGGGTTTCATATATTTACCACCCTCTGTGTGAAGATTTGCCACGCAAATCTGTTTTAATCTTTCCCCCACGCACTGCAAACCTATTTTCCCTCGTACTTTACTCTCCTATTCCAGGAAACAGCAGTTGATTATTCACTCTGTCCATGCCACTCATAACCTTCCCTATTTACGGGGAGAAAATTCTGCGTTGTAAACAGCATGATTTTAAAGAAAATTCCATTAGTCAAAATAAATGCGATGTACTCTTTTAGAGCATGCGGCCTTACACTTCCTACTGATTTTTTTATTCGTATGCACTCTTTAGCAGAACACCGAAATCTTTTGTGGAAAGTCACCAGCCACATGGACCATTAGAATACTACGCAAATCATAGCGATGTAGTAATCAGGAATACATTCATTCTCATAGAGCATAGAACAGTACAGCACAGAACAGGCCCTTCGGCCCTCAATGTTGTGCCGAGCCATGATCACCCCACTCAAACCCACGTATCCACCCTATACCCGTAACCCAACAACCCCCCCCCCCCCTAACCTTACTTTTATTAGGACACTACGGGCAATTTAGCATGGCCAATCCACCTAACCCGCACATCTTTGGACTGTGGGAGGAAACCGGAGCACCCGGAGGAAACCCACGCACACAGGGGGAGGACGTGCAGACTCCACACCGACAGTGACCCAGCCGGGAATCGAACCTGGGATCCTGGAGCTGTGAAGCATTTATGCTAACCACCATGCTACCCTGCTGCCCATGCTTCTCATGTTGTGTCTATGGATGTGGGGAGGTCAAACGCTATTGCCCATCCCTAAATACACTTGGGAAGGTGGTAGTGAGCTGTCACTGAAAATAAAGTGGCTTGCTCGGCCAAGTGAGCATTTAATAGTCAGCAACATTGCTGTCCAGTCACATGTCGGCCAGAGAATGACGTGATTTTTTTTCTTTCGTAGATGGAATGTGTCAACCAGATGTTTGTTTTATGACAATCGGCAATGGTTTCATGGTCATCATGAGAAAATGAATTCCAAATTGTATAAAAATGCCGCCATCCCCTGTATTGATTTTGGAACTCGGGTCCCCAAGACATTTGTCTGGATTTCTACACAACTAAACATATTCTCACTTTTTGCCATATCGATGATGATAACGTCTTTATAAAGACAAGGGTAGAATGTTTAATATTTAATAGTTAAAATAATCGGTTATTGCGGAGAGGAAACTAGTTGAGGCGGTATCATAGATTATAGAGTCTCGCATTAATAAGAGAAGTGAAGGTGGAGTCAGATAAGACCTTGTGATCATTTTTCAATCTCCTTTAAGTGCTGAGCGAGACATTTAGCGCGCGAGGTAATGGTTTTGGTTAAAGGATAGATTCCCACTAGAAAATCAGTGAAGGATTCCTCCTGCCTGGAGACCGGCCATTGATTCATTAGTGGCGAGCAATTTCTGGAATAAACACTCAAGATTGACAAGGAAGGTGTTTGCGCATGCACGCGTATTTGTGTGTGTGTGTTGGGGGGGGGGGGGGGAGGGATTAAATGCATTTTCCTTTAGATGGAATAAGAGGGTAATAAAGAGATGTGACACTTTTTATTTGTATTGTTATTTGATCCTGTGATCTGGGTATCCAATGGAAAAGCCAGTACTTGTTCTCCGTCCAGAATTTCGCTCGAAACAGTTAAACAATCGTCTGCATTGCTCTCGTCTGGAACGGCATGTAGACCAGACCAAGTGTGGAAGGCAAATGTCCACTGAGTAATCTTACTAACACAAATGCCTTGATGGTTTTCTTTGTTGAGACTAGACTTCAATTAACTCTTTGTTAATAACTTTTTTCTTTGTCAATAACCGAATTGATTTCTTGTCAGCTTAATTGTCCCATGACATTGGCCTCGGCGCATCATTGCTCGCCCATTAAATTCAACACGGTGTCAACACATCCCTCTCAACAGGGCCAACGTCATTGTGTTACACACACCACAACGAAAAGTGTCATTTGTTTAACATGTTTATTAAACAGAAAACAAAAGTTCCATTGCCATTTGTTTTGGTTTGCGCCTGCAGTGTCACAGGTTACTGTTTGGGTCTTGGTGACGTGCCCAATGAGCTATTAAAGAAACATATTTTTGAAAGGAGCTAGCAGGTGAATACAGTACATATATATTAATTCATTAATATATTAATAATGACGATAAAAACAACACTGAAATTGAAGGTCTTAATATGTAATGGAAACGGTTCCATGAACTTAAATGATCGGCTGGATGTAAATATTTTTCATTATAAAAATGCATTGCATCAAAATTTACCGTCGATTACACACAACGTATTGTGGCTTGGTGAGCTCAAGCTTCTTCAAAGATGAAGCAAAACTCTGAACAAATATAGCATTTAACGCGCAGCAGCAAAATAAATTCTCTTCGCAAAGGATTTTATTTCAAAAATCTAGTCAGAGTGATTTTCCTCCATCGTTTGGCTCGATATTCAAACAGTCACCTGTACGTCAGAGGATCACATGCTCTCAGACAGCTGAGGCATAACAACGGAGTGACAACATTCGATGTTGCCCGGATGGGCAGCACGGTGGCGCAGTGGTTAGCACCGTTGACACACGTTAGCAACCTGCACAGTGGTCCTAGGTTCGATCCCGGCCCCGGGTCACTGTCCGTGCGGAGTTTGCATCTGATCCCCGTGTCTGTGTGGGTTTCGCCCACAACCTAAAGATGTGTAGGGTAGGTGGGTAGGCCACGATAAATTGCCCCTTAATTAGACTCTAAGTATTTTTAAAAAATTATGTTGCCCGGCTACTTTTATAGTTATATATTCAGCAAGTGCCCCGTTAACAAACTGTGCTGATATAAATGACTGCTGAAGGCCACCTGTGGAGTCAGCTTGCAAATCACTAATTTCACTGAATAGTGGAAAGGCTGAAAGAATTAAATTAATTAGGCCTAATCCGAGTCCTCTGGTTTATGACTAATTTCCGCGAACCTCAGGTTCTTTGAAAGTGATGATCGTTCTACGAACTGCACATTGGGACGGTGCGTGTGACCTACTCATCTTCTTACATTTCAGAACAGTAAGATGTCTGAAAACACCAGGTTAAAGTCCAACAGGTTTGTTTCAAACACTAGCTTTCGGAGCACTGCTCCTTCCTCGGGTGAACGGTCATTCACCCCAGGTCATTCACCTGAGGAAGGAGCAGTGCTCCGAAAGCTCGTATTTGGAACAAACCTGTTGGACTTTAACCTGGTGTTGTAAGACTTCTTACTGTGCCCACCCCAGTCCAACGCCGGCATCTCCACATCAACACTATTCCAGACCTTTTACCCATATTTTGAAATTAAAACGCACACACCAGTAATTACAGTGTAACTGACTATCTTGAAGGATCAATGGTAAACAGAGAAAGTTTTGCCACCCATTGAGGTCATGCGTTATATGATAGGTTTCCAATCAAAATATTTCTTTCCCTAAGCCTATTTGGAGAAAGAGACAGACTTTCAAAACATTCCGTCTTGCGTTCATCAAGTTTTCAATTCTTACACCCATTGTTGTACTCGTGTCAACCAATCATCACTCTCGTCTCCTGCAGTATAAATCGCTTCCCCCGTTACTGGTAAGAATTCCTCCAGAACTACCCTGATGAGTGTAAGGCGAAAAAAAAACCTTAACAGGACGCCTCGTTTTTTAGCAAGACACATGTCCTGTACGAGCACACGATTATTTATCACAAAAACGTAATGCTGCCTTCATGATTTATTTTTGCTCTTCTATTTTATTTTAATTAATTTCGATTACCCAATTACATTTTCTCCACTTAAGGGGGAATTTAACATGGCCAGTACACCTAACCTGCATACCTTTGGGTTGTGTATTGTTTGATCTTCTGAGTGTATCCGATAGTTAATTTCCATCTCAGAAATTATAGTTATTGATCCAGCTTTGGTCACATTGACATTCAAACTTGCACTGATCACTTTGAAAACAAATCGAACTGTCTGATTGCTGCCACACTTAGCAAAGCTCCTTGCAGTTTCTTATGAATAAATTTAAAAAGCGCAAACATGCATTGCAAAACAGATGCAACCTGTGTAATTTTGAATACCCTCAATAAACTGGAACTGCAACAGCCTTTAAGAACCCTGCAAGTGTCGAAAGTCGTATTCAGTACAGGTATTTTAAGGGCCTCCTGGATGACCTGTTTAAGGAATACGCCTTGCCACATAATCTTTTCATTATAGAATAGAACAGTACAGCACAGAACAGGCCCTTCAGCCCTCGATGTTGTGCCGAGCAATGATCACCCTACTCAAGCCAACGTATCCACCCTATACCAGTAACCCAACAGCATTTATGCTAACCACCATGCTACTCTTCTCTTGTTTTTCTGTCTCTGGCACATATTCTCTCTTTTTGCACATCTAGTCTCCCCTTCTCCCATATTATGCCCCTACCCATATGCCCCCTCGCTACCCCATGTTGTGTCTATCACACTGCATTACTTTCGCCCGTTCCCCAATGTTGTCATTTCTCTCTCTCCCCATGTTGATTCTCGCCTCTCCCGACTCAATATTCACACCCTATCACTTCCCACATGTTATAGAAACATATTATTCGATAAAATAGGACCAGGAGTAGCGCATGTGGCCCTTTGAGCCTGCACCATCATTACGTATGATCAGGGATGATCATGCAAATTCAGTGCCCCACTCCCGCTTTATTTCCTCCAATATTTACTTCCTCTCCCTCGCCGAAATCCTTGCTTCACCCACATTGCTCTCTCTCTCTCACACACAGACATTCACGCACACGCACACACACAAATTCACTTTGCTCCGACCATGTTTCTCTTTGTGTCCTCCGATGTTGTATCAACCAGATATGTTTGTTCCCTCTCACCAATGTTGCCTCTCGCTTCCCCATATTGTCTCTATCTCATTTCTCTATTGCATGTTCTCATCCTTTCTCTTTCAAATATTCTATCACTCTCCATCTCCAGTTTTCTCTCCCTATCTCTCTTTCACGTTATGTGCTCTAGCACTCCTATATTCTATCTCTCCCATTCTGTTACTCTGCTATTGGCCTTAATTTACTGCCTAACTTTCTATCATGTACTGTTTCACTCTCACTCAATTTTATGTTTTTCTCTCGCACATTTTCTCTCTGTCCCTCTCTCTTTATCTCTATTTGCTCTCTCTGTGTGTCTCTCCTATGTTATCACTCTTTCTGTTCCTCCTCGTAAGATTCATTTGCTTCCCAATTATATCTCTCCCACTTAACAATATAAGAGCTAGGAGCAGGAGTAGGCCATCTGCCCCTCGAGCCTGCACCGCCATTCAATGAGATCATGCTTGATCATTTTCTGACTCAATTCCACCTTCCGTCCCGAACACCATAACCCTTAATCCCATTATTCTTCAAAAACTATCTATCTTTTCATTAAAAGCATTTAATGAAGGAGCCTCAACTGCTTCACTGGGCAAGGAATTCCATAGATTCACAACCCTTTGTGTGAAGATGTTCCTTCTAAACTCAGACCTAAATCTAATCCCCTGATTTTGAGGCTACACCCACTAGTTCTGCTTTCACTCGCCAGTGGAAACAACCTGCCGGCTATCTATTCCCCTCATAATTTTATATGTTTCGATAAGACCCCGCTCATCCTTCTAAATTCCAACGAGTACAGTCCCTGTCTACTCAAGTTCTCCTCGTAATCCAGCCCCTTCAGCTCTGGGATTAACCTAGTAAATCTCTTCTGCACACCCTCCAGCGCCTGTACGTCCTTTCTGAGATAAGGAGTCCAAAACTGAACACAATGCTCCAGGTGTGGTCTCACTAACACCTAATCCAATTGCAGCATAACCTCCCTAGTCTTAAACTCCATCCCTCTAGCAATGAAGGACAACATTCCATTTGCCTTCTTACTCACCTGTTGCACCTGCAAACCAACTTTTTACACCACATGCACTACGGCACCCAGGTATCTCTGCACAGCAGCATGTTTTGATATTTTATCATTTAAATAATAATCCATTTTACTGTTATCCAAAATGGATAACCTCACATTTGTCAACATTTTATCCCATCTGCCAGACTCTAGCCCATTCAGTTAACCTATCCAAATCCCTCTACTGACTTTCAGCATCTTCTGCACTTTTTGCTTTACAACCCATCTTCAAACGTGGACACATTGCCCTTGGTCCCCAACTCCAAATCATCTACGTAAATTGTGAACAATTGTGGGCCCAACACTGATCCCTGAGGGACACCACTAGCTACTGATTGCCAACCAGAGAAACACCCATTAATTGCCCACTCTTTGCTTATATTAATTAACCAATCATCTATCCATGCTACTACTTGACCCTTAATGCCATCCATCTTTATGTGTAGCAGAAACCTTTTGTGTAGCACCTTGTTAAAGACTTTCTGGAAATCCAGATATACCACATCCATTGGCACCCCGTTATCTCCCGCACTGGAAAATGTGCTGAAAACATTGCACTAAATTAGTGAGGCACGACCTGCCCTTTATGTACCCATGCTGCGTCTGCTCAATGGGAAAAGTTCCATCTAGATGCTTCTCTACTTCATTCTTGATGACAGATTCCAGCATCTGCCCTACTACCGCAGTTAAGCTCACTGGCCTATAATTACCCGCTCTCTGCCTACCTCCTTTTTTAAACAGTGGTGTCACGTTTTGCTAATTTCCAATCAGCCAGGGCCACATCAGAGTCGAGTGAATTTTGGTGAATTGTCACTAGTGCATTTGCAATTTCTCTAGCCATCCCTTTTAGCACTCTGGGATTCATTCCATCAGGGCCAGGAGAATTGTGTACCTTTAGCCCCATTAGCTTGCCCATCATGACGTCCTTCGTGATAACAATCATCTCAAGGTCCTCAACTGTCATAGCCTCATTTTATCAGTCACTGGCATGTTATTTGTGTCTTCCACTGTGAAGACCGACCCAAAAAACCTTTTCTGTTCCTCAGCTATTTCGTCATCTCCCATTATTAAATCCCCCTTCTCATCCTCTAAACGACCAATATTTACCTTAGCCACTCTTTTTTGTTTGAGATATTTGCAAAAACTTCTACTATCTGTTGTTATATTCTGAGCAAGTTTACTCTCATAATCTATTTTACTCTTCTTTATAGCTTTTTTTTTTTTACAGCTTTCGGCTGCCCGCTCAAGATTTCACATTCCTCTAGTCTCCCACTAATCGTTGCCACTTTGTATGCTTTTTCCTTTAATTTGACACTCTCCCTTATTTCCTTAGATATCCACGGTCGATTTACCCTCTTTCTACCGTACTTCCATTTTGTTGGTATAAACCTTTGCTGAGCACTGTAAAAAATCGCTTAGAACGTTCTCCACTGATCCTCAACTGTTTCACCATAATGTCTTTGCTCCCAGTCTACCTTAGCTAGTTCTTCTCTCATCCCATTGTAAGCTCCTTTGTTTCAGCACAAAACACTAGTGTTTGATTTTGCCTTCTCACCGCCATCTGTATTTTAAATTCCACCATATTGTGGTCGCTCCTTCCAAGAGGACCCGTAACTATGAGATCATTAATCAATCCTGTCTCATTGCACAGGACCAGACCTGGGACCGCTTGTTCCCTCGTAGGTCCCATTACATACTGTTCTAGGAAACTATCGCCTCCAGGCGGCCTTGACCCACCTGCTTAAACCAATCGAAATGCAGATTAAAATTCCCCATGATAACTGCTGTACCATTTCTACATGCATCAGTTATTTCTTTGTTTATTGCCTGACCCACCATAATGTTAGTATTTGGTGGCCTATAGAGCATTACTATCAGTGACTTTTTCGCCTTACTATTCCTGATTTCCACCCAAATGGATTCAACCTTATTCGCCATTGCACCTATATCATCCCTTACTATTGCCCACATGTCATCCTTAAATAACAGAGCTACACCAACACCCTTTCCATCCACTCTGTCCTTCCGAATAGTTTGATACCCTCGGATATTTAAACCCCAGTCCTGACCATCGTTTAACCATGTTTCAGTAATGGCCACTAAGTCAAAGTCATTCACGATGATTTTCACAATCAACTTATGTACCTTATTAATAATACTACGGGCATTCAGGTAAAGTATACTTATGTTGGCTTTTAAACATCTGTTTTTAATCTTAACACCTCGATCAGTAACCTCTCCTAAGTTATATTTCCTCTCAACTTTTCTCCCAATTTTCCTTGTCGTTGACCCCATATTGTCATGTAACAACTTGCCACGTCGCTTACCATTTATGTTTTTACTTCCCGCCATTTGTTTCTGTCCCTGTTTAACTACATTCCGACTTCCTGCATCGGTTCCCAGCCCCCTGCCAGATTAGTTTAAACCGTCCCAAACAGCTCTAACGAACAACCCCTCGAGGACATCGGGTCGAGTCGTGCCCAGGCGCTGACTGTCGGGTTTGTACTGGTCCCACCTCCCCCAGAACCGGTACCAATGCCCGAGGAATTTGAATCCCTCCATTTTGCACCTTCTCTCGAGCCACGCATTCATCCTATTTATTCTAACTGTTCTACTCTGACTAGGTCGTGGCACTGGCAGCAATCCAAAGGTTACTACCTTTGAGGTCCTACTTTTTAGTTTATCTCCTAACTCCCTGAATTCAGCTTGTCGGACCTCGTCCCGTTTTCTACCTGTATCGTTGGTGCCTATGTGCACCATGACAGCTGGTTATTCACCCTCCCCCCTCGCAGAATGTCCTGCAGCCGACCAGAGACTTCCTTGACCCTTGCACCAGAGACGCAAGATACCATCCTGGAATCTCGATTGCGTCCGCAGAACCGCCTGTCTATTCCCCTTACGATTGAGTCCCCGATTACTATTGCACTGGCATTCCTCTTCCTGCCTTGAGAGCAGCAGAGCCAGCCACGGTGCCATGAACATGACTGCTGCTGCCTTCACCTGGTGAGCCATTTCCCTCAACAGTATCCAAAGCGAGATATCTGTTTTGCAGGGAGATGACCAAAAACGGCACCTGCACTGCCTTCCTACACTTGCTCTGTCCCTTGGTCACCCATTTCTCTCTCCCTCAGTAACTTTCACCTGCGGTGCGACCATCTCACTAAACGTGCTATCCACGACGTCCACAGCTTCGTGGATACTCCAACGTGAGTCCATCCGGAGATCCAGCGCCGCCAAGCGGTCTAACAGGAGTTGCAACTGGACACACCTCTTGCACGTGAAGGAGTCAGGGACAGTGGACATGTCCCTGAGCACCCACGTCGCCCACGAGGAGCTTGACCCGGGTCTGGGATCTCCTGCCATGTCTTAAACCTTAGGTTAACTTACGCAACTACAATTCCAAAAAATGAAAGAAAAAATAAATAAATGAATCAGACAATGAAAAGAAAAAACTACTTGCCAGTCACTTACACGGGTTAAAAAGCGCCTGCTCCCCACCTACCTTCAAATTCCCAAACTCACTCATTGCTGTGTCTCAGTCCTGGCTGTGTCTTCTCTGGCTCACTGTGAGAACTCACTTCGAGTGAGTCACAAGTTGTTCTTTTGCAGAGTTGACAACCCCCACCCCCAGCTGCTTTTTGATCAAAGTAGATTAAGGTGACTGACACTTAACTGCCAGCCAGTTATGTGAATGGGTGGGGCAGCCCTTGTTAACCTGCAGTGCACAAATCTAGATTAATTTAAACTCCAGAAATTCAAAAAGGAACAGTCTTATCGATTGAATTCAATTCCCACCTAGCTTCAAATTCCCAAACTCACTATTTGTTGTGTCTCACTCCTGGCTGTGTCTTCTCTGGCTCACAGGGAGATGTTGCCTCTCACTCTCCCTCCCATGGTTCCTCCTCTCTTTCTCTGTCTTGTTGTTTTTCTCTGCTTGCTCTGTTGTCTCTCACTCTTTCTCCCGCCAAAACGTTGTTTATTTTCATTCTCACTCTCGCTGTCCCTCCATCTTGCTCACTCTCGTCCATGTTTTCTTGTTCTGTCACTCACTGCCTCCCTCCGTTCCCCTCACTCAATCACTCAATAAAACACTCACTCATAAATTCTCTTCCTCTCACTCCATGTTGTCTCCCTCTCCCCCATGTTATTTTCTCTGTCTCGTCCCTCTTCTCTCTCTCATACCACTCTCCCATTATCTCTCTCCGGCTCTACTTTGCTTGGCTTCTCTCTCATTCTCTTTTCTCTTTATCCCATGCTCTCTCTCTCCTCTCTCTATCGAGTGTTGTCTCCCTCCGTCCAAAGTTACTACTGTCATTCTATTGATCGCCCATATGCTTTCCATCACTTCTCCCTATCGATTGTTCCCATTCTGTCTCTCCTATGTTGTCTCCCTCCCGTGCCTGTTCGGTTTTATTCACGTCCATTGTTTTCTCTGTCTTCTGTCTCCCTCAGTCGCCCATGATTTTCTTTTTCTTTATATATTTAGCTCTCACATACGTGTTCTCTCATAATTCTCTCTCTCTCTCTCTCTCTCTCATCCCTGTGTTGTTTCTCTCCTCTCCATATACCACCTTTCCCAACATATCATTCTCTCTCTTCCATGGTTTTCTCGGTCTTCCGCCATCGTCTTCTTCCTCACGCTCCGTTCCCAATGGCGCCCCTGCTTCCCATATGTTCCCTACCACCACCCATCGATCCATCTCTCTCTTATTCTTTCCTACTGTAACTATCTCCTCCTACTCGTCCTATTGTTTCTCCCCTATTCTATCGCATATTGCCTCTCTCTCTTTCGCTCACGTTGTCTCTACATCTTTCACTCCTCCTTTCAACCCATGTTCCATGTCTCTCAGCCCACGTTCGTTTTCTCTCTTTCTCATCTATATTTACCATGCTCTGTACCATGTTACGTTTCTCTCCTCCATTCCCTATTTCCTCTCTCTCACGTGCTCTCTCTCCATCTCCCGTTCTGTCTGTCTGTCTCTCTCAACCCATTCTCTCTCTCTCTCAACATGGCCGCTCTGCGCTCCATCTTTCATGTTTTCTCTTCCCCATGTTGTCTGTCTGTCTCTCCATCTTCCTCACTTTACCTCTCTGTCTGCCACGTTGCCTTTCTCCTTCCTCTCTATATTCGATGTTCTCATTCTCTCCCTCGCATGTTCTCGCTCCTTAACCTTCTCCCTCATTCCTTTCCCCACTCTCCCTCGATCTTACATTATCAATCCATTGTTCTCTCTAATTACCTCCACGCTATACCACATTCCTTCCTCTATGTTTATCTCTCTCTTTGAAATGTACTCCTGCGCTCTCTATTGCCCATGGTGTCTGTTTCTCGCGTTACCATATTTTCTCTCCAATATTTTTTCTCGGTTTCTCTTTCCCAATTTCAGATCATACAATCTTTCTCTTTCTCTATCCAATATTCTATCTCTCAACTTCTTATTATTATATAACTATCTTTGTCCTATCTCATATTTTATATATTTAGTCCTCGCCGACATGTGCTTATGGTAGCGTATCAACCCTTCCTTCTAAGTTTCGTTTTTGCAGTCAGCCAGATAAATTTAAACTGCCAAGTCCTATCGATGGAAATTGTGCTTTCCTCGAGCCATTCGGCCCTGTTCCGCTCTCGTATCGCTGCACAGTAGTTAATGACAAGTTTTAACCACGCAATAATCAGAAATGTTGGTTCCCCTACTGTCGCTTTAATTTTTTTGCCAGGAGAAGTGACGGCAGCTGTTTCTTTCCGACGGAGGACTTCCAGGTTCAAATATGTGCCTGTTATTTCCTGATTATTGTTCTCTGGTACTTCAGACTGGAGACCCTGCAATGGAGAACACACCCAAGAAAACTAATCAAAGGCTAATTATTAGAAATAAGTCAAACTGAAAATCTCGTAAGCCAGATTTCTATGAAACGTGCCAGAACAATCTATCCTGTTGACTGCACGGGATATACATTTAGATGGTGTTTTGAAAAAAAATGAACGAAATATAAACTCAAAGGTTTATTTCAGGAACATTCTAAATTCACTCTTTATGGTTTGAAATCCATAGTGTTAGCACCACATTTCAGGAAAAATGATTGTGGCTTAGAAAATGGTACAATCTCTATAAATGGCACATTACTGGCACCTTGGTCATCTTGGGGAAGTTGAGATCAAACGGTTTTGTGTTGCTGAGGGTCGGTTGTGGCGTCAGGGTCGGGGCAGCAGGAAGCATGGTGGTTAGCATAAATGCTTCACAGCTCCAGGGTCCCAGGTTCGATTCCCGGCTGGGTCACTGTCTGTGTGGAGTCTGCACGTTAGGTGGATTGGGCATGCTAAATTGCCCGTAGTGTCCTAATAAAAGTAAGGTTAGGGGGGGTTGTTGGGTTACGGGTATAGGGTGGATACGTGGGTTTGAGTGGGGTGATCATGGCTCGGCACAACATTGAGGGCCGAAGGGCCTGTTCTGTGCTGTCCTGTTCTATGTTCTATGTTCTATATTGTTATTGCTGCTGACCAATAGGCTGATGATCAAGTCGTGCTCTCGAGACACGGGTTATAATTCTATCACAGCTGGTGATGGAATTAAAATTCAATAAAAATGCGGGATTATAGGTGTTTTCACTAATCTGATTAACGCTTGCACATTTAAGGAATAAAATGTTCTGTTCTTGTCTGAGCACTCTGGGTCTGTACTTGGAGTTTAGAAGGATGAAGCGGCTCTTCCTGAAACTTACAGGATACTGCGATGCCTGGATAGAGTCGAAGAGGAGAGGATGATTCCACTTGTAGGAAAAACTAGAACCAGAGGGCTCCATGTCAGGCTAAAGGGGAAATCCTTTTAAATAGAGATGAGGGGGAATTTCTTCAGCCAGAGGGTGGCGAATCTTTGGTACTCTTTGCCACAGAAAGCTGTGGAGGCCAAATCACCGAGTGTTCTGAAGACAGAGATGGATAGGTTCTTGACTAATAAGGGGATCCGTGGTTATGGGGAGAAGGCAGGAGAATGGCGATGAGAAAATATCAGCCATGATTGAATGGCGGAGCAGATTCGATGGGCCGAGTGACCTAATTCTGCTCCTATGTCTTATGGTCTTATAGTCTAATATTCAAAAAATACATTTTGAGGTCGTGTTGAAGTCAGATATAGAAATAAGGTCTTTGGACAAAAGGTGCCCACTGACTTAGGTGCCTGTACAAGAGGGAATTTGTAAGAATAGATAGTGTACAAACAATGCGTGAGATTTCATAAACTAATAATTACAAATATCAGAAAGGAAAGACACACAATTAAAAGATGTTACACAAAATGACTGTTAGCTGAGTTAGCAATACTAAAGACACAAAATGGCTTTTAGCTGAATTAGCCACATTCCTGAACAACCATCAGCTGGGTTAAGATGCAAACTGATACGAAGAACATAATTCAATTACAGACAGCAGAGATAGTCAGGAAGTCACGGATGATTGATATTAAGGCTTTGAATGGGAAACAGATATGGCAGTACTTCACTGGCGGGTGATAATGACTCCACAGAACAAGGAACATTATGTATCCTCGCCAAGCCAAGGTCTCCAGATGCACACTAGGAAAGATAACTTTAACAGTTAGCATGAGTGACTTCTCCATGAAGTCAGGGGCTGATAAGGTAACAATCCACTTTACATAATGTCAAATTTAATTGGATATATAACGCACGTATCCAATCTATAACCAATATTATTGGACAGCGTCCAGCCGAATGGGCTGTGTAGCTGTTTGAAAAATGTATAAGAATGGATGTTTTCCTTTGTTCGGTAGAGAGATGGTCTGGAACTTTAAAAGACGCCATCTCCCCGCCGGCGAAATAAGCCGTTTGATGCGAGGACCTGCCCTGAGCGTTCAGTGATTTTTTAGAAATTCACACCCGCTAGCAGGCAGTCTTATGCATGTGCCTAGCAACAACAGTAAAACCGATTTGACAAAACATTATTGGATGCTACCTGCCCCAACACCAGGTGGGTATCTTGCCTGGAGACATAAGTTGTTAGGGTACAAATGGCTCGATGTACTATGTATCTCCCAATAAATAATAAAATGGAAGTTCAGATTAGAATATGTTGTTAATAGTTTCTGAGTAGAAACAGCTTGCACAGAAGATCGGGAAGATACATGAGGTATAGCTATGTTAATGACGTGAGTGAAGGAAGTTGATTGCGGCACACTGCAGACATTATCAAAGCAGGGCAAGGATATAATTTGCCGGACACTCAGATGCATGGCATACCAGTTAACACCCAGAACCTTCAGGAAACAGGCACGCTAATCAATAGGCACCCCAATAGCAGCAGAGAGATAGAGGATCAGATTGGGTGGCAGATCTTGGAAAGATGCAGAAGTAACAGAGTTGTCATGGGTGACTTCAACTTCCCTAATATTGACTGTACGTCCTTACTGTAAATGTTTTGGATGGGGCATTTTTTGTCAGGTGTGTACATCTTTTGACAGTGACGACAACCCCTTGACCTTTACCATCGTCATGGAGAGGGAGAGGAACAGACAGTATGGGAAGTTACTTAATTGGGGGAGGGGACATTATAATGCTAATAGACAGGAGCTGAGGGACATCAAGTGGGAACAATTGTTCTTGGGAAAATGCACAACAGTAATTTGGGGGTTGTTTAAGGAGCACTTGCTGCGAGTGCTGGATAGTTTTGTCCCACAGAGACGAGGAAGGAATGATAAGGTGATGGAGCCTTGGATGGCAAGAGAAGTGGAGCTTCACGTCAGGAGGAAGAAGGAAGCTTACGTAAGGTTGAGGAAGCAAGGACCTGACACGGCTCTAGGGGGTTACAAGGTAGCCAGGAAGGAACTCAAAAATGGACTGAGCAGAACTAGAAGGGGGCATTAAAAGCCCTTGCGGGAAGTATTAGGGAAAACTCCAAGGCGTTCTATACTTATATGAGAAATAAGAGGATGATCATAGTGAGAGTAGAGCCGATCAGCGATAGTGGAGGGAACCTGTGCCTCTTGTCTAAGGAGATGGGGAGGCCCTAAATGCATATTTGCTTCAGTATTCATTGGAGAGATGGACCTTGTTGATCATAAGAACAGATTGAGCCAGGTTAATTGAGTCGAACAGATTGATATTAAGAAGGGGGATGTGCTTGAAATGTTGTCAAGAATCAGGATAGATAAGTCCCCTGGGCCTGACGGGAAATTCCCAAGGTAACTACGGGAAGCGAGGGAGAAGATTGCTGCGCCGTTGGCGATGATCTTTGTGTCCTCACTCTCCACTGGAGTAGTACTGGATGATTGGGGGGAGGCGAATGTTGTTCCAATATTCAAGGAAGGGAATAGGGAAATCCCTGGGAATTACAGACCCATCAGTCTTAGATCTGTGGTGAGCAAAATATTGGAAAAGGTACTGAGAGTTAGGATTCATGATTATTTAGAAAAATATAGTTCGATTAAAGATAGTCAGCATGGCTTCGTGAGGGGCAGGTCATGCCTCACAAGCCTCATTGAATTATTTGAGCATGCGACGAGAGACATTGATGAAAGTCGGGCAGTGGATGTGGTGTATATGGATTTCAGTAAGGCATTTGATACGGTTCCCAATGGTAGGCTCATTCAGAAAGTTATGGGGCATGGGATACATGGAAATCTGGCTGTCTGGATACAGAATTTGCTGACCGAAAGAAGACAGCGAGTGGTAGTGGATGGAAAGTATTCCGCCCGGAAGTCGGTGAACAGTGGTGTCCCGGAGGGATCTGTTCTGGAACCTCTGACCATTGTGGTTTTTACAAATGACTTGGATGAGGAATTGGAAGGGTGGGTTAGTACGTTAGTCGATTACACGAAGTTTGGTGGAGTTTTAGATAGTGTTGAGGGTTGTTGCAGGTTACAACAGGACATTGGCAGGATGCAGAGCTGGGCTGAGAAGTGGCAGGTGGAGTTCAACCTAGATAAATGTGGTGATTCATTTCGGAACGTCGAATTTGAATGCTGAATATAGGGTTAAATGAAGGATTATTGGATGTGTGGAGCAGAGGAATCTTGGGGTTCACGTATATAGATCCCTCAAAGTTTCCACCGAGGTTGATAGGGTTGTTAAGAAGGCGTGTGGTGTGTTGGCTTTCATTAACAGGGGGATTGAGTTTTAGAGCCGCAAGGTTTTGCTGCAGCTTTATAAAACCCTAGTTTGAGTGCATGGAATATTGTGTCCAGTTCTGGTCGCTTCATTATAGGAAGGATGTCGATGCTTTGGAGAGGGTACAGAGGAGATTCATTAGGATTCTTCCTGGACTGGAGGGTATGTTTTATGAAGAAAGGATGAGGGAGCTAGGGCTTTTCTCACTGGAGCGAAGAAGGAAGCCAGGTGACTTGATAGAAACGTACAAGGTGATGAGAGGCATGGATATAGTGGATAGCGAGATACTTTTCCCCTGAGCGGAAATGGCTGTCACGAGGGGACATAATTTTAAGGTGATTGGAGGAAGGTATAGGGGAGATATCAGAGGTAGGTTCTTTACACAGTGGTGGGTGCATGGAATGCACTGCCAGCAGAGGTGGTGGAATCAGTCATTTTGGACTTTTAAGCGACTTTTGAACAGGCACATGTACAGCAGTAAATTGACGGGGTGTGGATTAGCTTGATTTTAGATTAGGATAAATGGTCAGCACAACGTCGTGGGCCGAAGGGCCTGTACTGTGCTGTACTGTTATATGTTCTAACACCCTGAAAGTGTTAGAGCCAAGGCAGTGCAGAAAACCTTTTCAAAGACAGGTCAATAAATCATCGCTGGATCAGGAAAATATATTTCCTGGACACGATTATCACCTTGTATTTTTGGTAAATATAGCTGTTGCAACGTATTAACTTATTAGATTTTGATGTTGTTTGGGAGCCGGGTTCGTCCGATGGAGTTCAGGGATCGTAGACATATTTTGGAAGGAGGAATACATTTAAACAAAATTATAATCTTTATTGGCACATGCAGCCTTACATTGCAATGAAGTTACTGTGAAAAGCCCATATTCGCCATATTCCAGCGCGTGTTCGGGTACACAGAGGGAGAATTCAGATTGTCCAAGTTAGCTGAGATCAACTGTACGTATGTGTACAGTAAGTGATATATCTTCCACTAAAGTAGAACATTCCTGTGGGTGTGTATTCGTTGTCTTTTATTTTGATCAACTGGCTTTAATAATTGTGAAAGGATGACTCGGCTGTTTATTCTTACGGGGATTTCACTTGTCTTCACACAACAAAAAATAAAAATAAAATTACAGAACGCAACAACCCGGTGGGAAAGTTGGGATAGCCTCGCAGGCAACATAAGCCTGCCTCGTTATAGACAGATTGAGAAAGATAGAGTAATATGCAAAGGAACATTTGCCAGAAGAAATGAGACATGATAATAAGGGTTCTGGTGTTCGGGCCGGAAAGTGGAGCTGAGTCCAAAAAAGATCAGCCATTATCTAATTGAATGGCGGATGAGGCTCGACGGGCCAGATGGCCTACTCCTGCTACGAGTCCTTATGTTCTTATATTGATGTAGAATCAGAAATTCTTTAAAATTGAGGGCGAAATATGAGATAACACTATGCATCGCCAGGCACGAGCTGTCCCACTTACACCTTATTCAGATAAATGAAACTGTATGACAAGTGAACTTCGACTCGAAAGAGCAGATATCTGGGGGCTTAGTGAGGCGTCAATGGGAATGGGTTCATGAGTGGAGCGTTAAGCTCAGTGTCATTGTTAATTTACACAGTCCCTAAAATTTTGGCAAAGAAAGGTAATATAAATCAATCCCTATTGTTCATATTAAATAACATTCTTAGTCCAATGACTTGACACTGAGAAACTAGTACAAGAAAGTGTGAAAAGGGCCGTCAGTGTCTTTTCACAGTAACTTCATCTGAATCCTATTTGTGACAATAAGCGTTTTCATTTATTTTCATTTCATTTCAGTGTCACAGAAAAGTGGAGGGAAATGGAGAGTACACAGTCCAGTTGCAAACTAAGCTTACTTCTTTGAAATGCAAAGATATAACACCCAAAGATCATATACAGTTAATGAAATGAAAATCGCTTATTGTCACGAGCAGGCTTCAATGAGGAAAGGCCGTAATAGCCACATTCCGGCGCCTGTCCGGGGAGCCTACTTGGTCTGCTTTAAAAGCCAGCGATTTAGCAGAGTGAGCTAATGACAAAGGAATGAAAGCTCGAATCAGACAGCACAAGGATACTTGTGATAGATGTTAGAGGCAAGATTCAGTTAATCACTTCGAGCTTTATGGAAAACAAAATAAGCAATTGGCATTGGAAATGCTGAAGACACAAGCATAACTTCACGGAGGATGTCAAATTAAACACTAAAACATGTTATAAACACATGAAGTGGCAGAAGTGTCATGCTTCGGTGCACAATTAGATTTAATGTGGTGTTATGTGCACATACCTCAAGCATGCTATTCAGGTGGGTATCATAAGAATAACAGCGTCTTGATGTCAATGCCAACATTTTTGTGACCGCCATTGCAGCGAATGCCCTTACTTAACTACAAGTAGATGAACATTCATTCAGCAGCTGGAAGCGACCACACCCCGAAGCACCTCCCCCACCCCCCACTCACACCACCAGCGCTATTCAAATGTTTAGCAAACTTCGAACTGATCACAATTATTGTTTTATGATCCAGTCATGGATAAATTATTTTTAAACATATTTTAAGTAGACAAAATTTGAGATCCAAGCTCCTTCCTTAAAGATTAAAAGCATAACAGTATGCAGGTTTTCAACAAAATAAACGTGACTATACAATGTCAGGAAGAGCAAAATAACTTATTACCAATCTTGCACTCCAACGTTCAGATTAACTATGAGGTACACATGAATTAACAGGTAGTTCAACAAACCAAATTGCACAATAAATGCGACCAAAACAGGTTCCATGAATTTATCAATAGCCCGCTAAAATGTTATTAACTCTGTGTATCAAGCACTCTCATTCTCGTTTTCTGACTCAGGATGTTTCCTGCGCGGTCTATTTCTCCAACGTTGGCTTGAAATAACAACACTATTTGATTGCATGCTTACGTTTGCCTCTCGATTGAATGGCCCATTCTGGCTATTATCTGAAAAGCAATGGCAGGTGTTTTGTTCCACTTTAATCATATCATCCGGGAGATTAAATTATGTGGCATGCCCTTTGCCCACTGGTATAAGCGTCTTGAGAGGTTGGTGGTTAGTTATGGAAATTTAAATTCTAAATCGAACACTTGCAGTCCAGTCGTCCAAGACAGCTGCAAGCGTGGAGACTCTTTAGATGCGGCACATAGCTCCATCCGCTCCACTCCCAACACAAACACATACACGACCTCGTGTGGGTCATCACCATCCGAGGAAAAAGACTCTCACTGCCCACCCTATCTAACCCTCTGACTATCTTATATGTCTCTAGTAAGTCAACTCTCTGCCTTCTCCTCTCTAACGAAAAAAACCTCAAGTCCTTGAGCCTTTCGTCGTAAGACCTTCCCTCCATACCAGGCAACATCCTAGTAAATCTCCTCTGAACCCTTTCCAAAGCTTCCATATCCTTCCTATAATGTGGTGACCAGAACTGCATGCAGTACTCCAGGTGCGTCCGCACCAGAGTTTTGTACAGCTGCAGCATGACATCGTGGCTCTGAAACTCAACCCCCCTACTGATAAAGGCTAGCACACCATATGCCTTCTTAACAGCTCTCTTAACCTGGGTGTCAACTTTCAGTTGTGGGCAATGATTTTACGTGTAATTACAGGGACAGAATCGATCAATATCTCTATAGGTGGAGAAGACCTGGAGGAATATTTATGGTTGGGCAGATATGTATTAAAAATAATAATGTTTGCAACTTGATCATGTTCTTTGAGTGATCGCAACATGCGACTCACCTGATCATAGATCATAGATCATAGATCATAGAATGATGAAGGAGCTACGCTCTGAAAGCTAGCGATTCGAAACAAATCTGATGGATTTAACCTTGTGTTGCAAGATTTCTTACTGCGCCCACCTCCGTCCAACGCCGGCATCTCCATATCACAACCTGAGAGGTACCGATGTGATTGTCCATTAGAGCCTGATGAGCAGTGTGTAGTCTTCAGACAAGAACACACCCGAGCTCCCCAGGATGCATGTGGTAAACCTACCAGATGAGGGCGGGTGAACCACACAAACCGTAAATTTCAGGAGGTGATTATAAATGGCGAACGCGAGGCAGCACGGTGGTGCAATGGGTTTGCCCTGCTGCCTCACGGCGCAAAGTACCAGGTTCGAACCCGGCTCTGGCTACTGTCCGTGTGGAATTTGCACATTTTCCCCATTTTTGCGTGGGTTTCATCCACACAACGGAAAGATGTGCAGGCTACGTGGCTTGGCCACGCTAAATTGTCCCTTAATAGGAAAAAATGAATTGGGTACTCTCAATGTATTTTAAAAATGGCGATCATAACAACAAATCAGGCGACAATCCTACATGGGGAGAAAAGAAGGGACTACTAAAGATATAACGATTAATTTCATATATAATAATGTAATTTGAGGGGGTCTTTTTTGGCATGGATTTGTTTATTCTGTTTTTGAGAATGTATTTTGTGTTTCTACGATGGATAGAATTCTGTTGTATTTTGATGATGTCGCAGTACAGCTCCCTGTGAAACACTCAGAGAGAAGCAATAATACCATAGAACATAGAACATGTAGTGCAGAATGAGGCCATTCGGCCTATAGAGCCTGCACCGTCCCACTTAAGCCCTCACTTTCACCCTATCCCGGTAACCCATTAACCCCTCCTCAGCTGTTTAGGCACAAAGGGGAATTTATCATGGCCACACTACCTATCATGCCGGTACTTGGACTGTGGGAGGAAACCGGAGCACACGGAGGAAAGCTACGCCGACGCGGGGAGAACGTGCAGGCTCAGCAGAGGCAGAGATCCAGCAGGGAATCGGACCTGGCGCTGTGAAGTCACAGTGCTGTCCACTTGTGCTACCATGCTGCCCTCAGAGATAGATATTTGCACAGTTTTGGACAGTCTTGTAACAAAGATGACCTTGTGTATTGATTAAACGCGAGGTCCAGTCAGACCCTGTGTTGATGAAATCTGTCTATATTTACTGTGTGAAATTATGATTCTCTGCTGCTCTGGTCCACAGGTGTCTGCAGATCCATGACATTCTGGTTGAACCTAACTTTCCTTCTGAAATGGCCCAGTTAGACACTGAGTTATTTGGATATTAGTGATGGATAAACCATGCTGGATTGTCAGAGATGTTGAGACCACATTGCAGAATGAACAAAGAAACAACTCATGATATTATTGTTCACAAAACTAAAGAAAACAATTACCTGTGCCCTGGGACCACTGCTCATGATATTCTCCAAGTGCAAGTCTACAGAAAAACAACAGAATCAATGAAACTCAAAGCATAGAGTATAAAAAGAGTATAAAAATTGACGTTTCATGCTGCAGCTGTATTTCAGTATAAAAATAGGCAAGTCATGTTGCAGCTATATTTGAGTATAACAATTGACAAGACATGTTGCTGCTGCATTTGTGTATCAAAATTGGCAAATCATGTTGCAGCTTATTTGAGTAGAAAAATTGGCAAGTCATGTTGCTGCTGTATTTGAGTATAAAATTGGCAAGTCCTGTTGCAGCTGTATTTGAGTATAAAAATGGGCAAGTCATGTTGCAGCAGTGTAGAACCTTAGTTAGGCCAACCTTGTGTTGAATTCTGGTCGCCACACTACCAGAAGGATGTGGAGGCTTTGGAGAGAGTGCAGAAGAGATTTACCAGGATGTTACCTGGTATGGAGGGCATTAGATATGAGGAGAGGTTGAATAAACTTGGTTTTTTCTCACTGGAACGAAGGAGATTGAGGGACGACTTGATAGAGGTCTTCAAAACTATGAGGGGCAGAGACAGAGTGGATAGTCAGAGACATTTTCCCAGGGTGGAGGGGTCAATTACTGGGGGTTGTAGGTTTAACGTGCGAGGGACAAGGTTTCGAGGAGATGTACGGGGCAAATTTGTTTTACACAGAGGGGAGTGGGTGCCTGGAACTTGCTGCCGAGGAGATGGTGGAAGCGGGGACGGTAGTGACGTTTAAGGGGCATCTTGACAAATAGACGAATAGGAAGGGAATAGAGGGATACGGACTCTGGAATTGTAGAAGATTTTTGATTAGGCAGGCAGCATAGTCGGCTCAGGCTTGGAGGGCCGAAGGGCCTGGTCCTGGGCTGCACTTTTCATTGTTCGTTGTTCATTGTTTGTTCATTCAAATTAAATATATAATTCCAATCTCAACCATCCCACAACAATCCTGAAACGATCTGGACAATTTATAGAGCTATAGACCAGATGGAGTCGGGTGAACTGACCTGTTCCGCAGAACGGGTCAGGTTTAATTATAAAGATTCAATTCAAAACCAAATACTGTGTAGACTCGAAATCTGATACAGGAACAACAAATACTGAGAAATTCAACAGGTCATGCAGCAACGGTGAAAATGAACCCTGTTACCGTTTCAGATATAGATGTCCTTTCATCAGAAGTAAATAATTATATAACTGTCAGAGTTAATAAACCAGGGGGGATGTGGAGGGGTCAGCATGAACAAAGGAGAAGCTCAGTGAGAGGGTGGATAGCAACAAAAAATGAAGAACAAAATACTTAATGAGGAAAAGACAGAGGAAATGGCCATGGATGTAGTAATGAAACAAAGGTCGTGCCTAAATGCAGTGTCATTCATAAATGAAACCCATCTGAATGTAACATTATGAGAGAAAGAAACAAAACAAGACCAACACATTTTTAAAAAATCAAACACATGCAGCAATAAGGAAATATAAGTTATGAGCCCAAGTTGTTGAAAATGAAAATCGCTTATTGTCACAAGTAGGCTTCAGATGAAGCTACTGTGAAAAGACCCTAATCGCCACATTCCTGCGCCTTTTCGGGGAGGCTTTTACCGGAATTGAACCCGCGCTGCTTGGGCTGCTTGGTCTGCTTTAAAAGCCAGATATATATCTCTGTGCTAAACCAACCCATAAACTCATTGTTGAGTCTAGACGTATTCAGATGCCGAGTCTGAACGATAAGGAAATGATCTCGAGCTGTCATTGATCTTCACTGAAACAGTCTACCAGACCAAGGACAGAAAAATCAGAGTTTGAGCAAGGTGGAGAATTAAACGAAAATGAGAAAGATTTGGATGCTCGTGGCCAAGCTTGTGGACTGAATGGATGCGTTTAGTGCGTTTTGGCACCACTTTTCTGGCTGCGTAGCTGTAGTTATGCTTTGATTCCACAGTTTCTAGAGCAATTTAAACACTGATGCTTGACTGCATACACGCTCCCAACTCCAAAATGTGGTAAAAACCCTCAAAACCTCTGATCACGCCTGAATTCATACCTAACAAAATAGACATAGAAAGAGGAAAAGGGAGTTGGGAAAATTGATTCCAAAACGCTTTTTCTGGGGAAAAATGACCAATATCTCCACAGGTGTGATGTTCATTAAGTATAATAACTGGTGATGCCTTCATAATCTTCTTTTCGTGATCGAAACATGAGAGGTATTGTGTTGGTTATCCTTGCGAGTTCGATGACCCGCCTGTAGTCTTCAGAGGATTCGATCAGACAAGAACTGAATCGAAGTTACCCAGGATAGATGTGGTTCACCCCACCAGATGCGGCTGAATGGACCACACTCACAGTAAAATTCAGCAGATGATAGAAAAGTAACTAACACAACAAGAAAGCATGGATACAGTACTAAGTAGGTGAGAACAGCTGGGAAAGTTGATTAATGTTATATTCAACAATTAATATTGAGGTCTTTTTTGCATAGATTTGTTTATTTTGAATTTTCTGATGTGTTTTTAGATTTTTGTATTGATCAGTTTCTGCTCTATTTTAATAATGTATTTTTGCAGTTGACAGTATAACCCATATTGAGTGTAGTGTTCGGGATTTAGATGGTCTCCCGGGGACCCTGATACAAGCCCTTGAGAGATGCTGGTTACAATTGTATGATCAGCAAATGGATGGATGACTGTGTGCCAAAGAAAGCAGTACGTACGTTCCCCAACCGGAAACCGTGGCTGAATCGCGGGATCGACTCACTACTGAAGGAAAAATCTGAGCCGTTCAGAGGCGAACCTCTTTGTGTACGACATTTCACCAATCTGTCTTTCTCCTCCCAAATCCTGTTGTTACCCTTACTGTTTACTACACTTCACCTGCCTTTCTGTGTCCCCCTCAAAGCATGCTGTTGTCATCAGCATGTTTAACGAAATTCACCAATGCGTCTGTGTACGCCCACATCTTGCTGTTGCCTTATCTGTTTACTAAATTTCACCGATTTCTCTGTCTCCTCCAAAATTCTGTTTTACCCTATCTTCTTACAACATTTCATCAATCGTTCATTGTCCTCCCAAATCCTGCTGTTATCCTGATTGATTGCTGCTTTATACAAATCTGTCTTTGTCTCCCAATTCCTTCTGTTATCCTCACTGTTTACTACGTTTCACAAATCTGTCGGTGTCGCCCCAAATATTGCTGTTGGCATCACTGGTTAGTGCATTTTACTAAGCTAACGCAATCCCCTAAATCCTGCTGTGATCATCACTGTCAACTATATTTCACCAACCTGTCTGTGCCCTCCCAAATTCCGATGTTATCCTCACGGTTTATTACATTTCGCCAAGCTGTCTGTCCTCCCAAATTATCTGATATCCTGACCGTTTACTACATTTCATTATTCTGTCTCTGTCCTCCCAAATCCTGTTTTTATCCTCACTGTTTACTACATTTCATCAATGTCTCTGTGTCCTCCCCAATCCTGCTGTTAGCCTCATAGTTTACTACATTTTAGCAATCTGCCTGTGTCTTCCCAAATCCTGTTGTTATCTTCAATCTTCACAACATTGGCGGCACGGTAGCATGGTGGTTAGCATAAATGCTTCACAGCTCCAGGGTCCCAGGTTCGGTTCCCGGCTGGGTCACTGTCTGTGCGGAGTCTGCACGTCCTCCCCGTGTGTGCGTGGGTTTCCTCCGGGCGCTCCGGTTTCCTCCCACAGTCCAAAGATGTGCGGGTTAGGTGGATTGGCCATACTAAATTGCCCGTAGTGTCCTTAAAAGTAAGGTTAAGGGGGGAGGGTTGTTGGGTTACGGGTATAGGTTGGATGCGTGGGTTTGGGTAGGGTCATCATTGCTCGGCACAACATCGAGGGCCGAAGGGCCTGTTCTGTGCTGTACTGTTCTATGTTCTATGTTCTATTTCACGAATATATCTGTGCCGTCCCAAATCTTGCTGTCATCTTCACTGTTTACTCCATAAGTTTATAAATTCGGAAGATATAGCAGCACAATTAGGCCATTCAGCCATCAAGTCTGCTCCCCCATTCGTAGAATCATAGAATTTACAGTGCAGAAGCAGGCCATTCGGCCCATCAGGTCTGCACCGGCTCTTGGAAAGAGCATCCTAGCCAAACCCACACCACCCTATTCCCATAACCCAGTAACCCCACGCAACCAACACTCAGGGCAATTTAGCATGGCCAATCCACCTAAGCCGCACATCTTTGGACTGTGGGAGGAAACCGGAGCTCCCGGAGGAAACCCACGCACACACGGGGAGGATGTGCAGACTTCACACAGACAGTGACTCAAGCCGGAGTCGAACCTGGGACCCTGGAGCTGTGAAACAATTGTGCTATCTACAATACTGCCGTGCTGCCCAGTCGTTCCAGAGTTTATCCCATTCTCCATTTATAAACATGCTGGAACATTTACAACCCTTCTTTCCACTGGAACCATTCGCATATCGAAGGATGGTTGAACGATTGTGGTCAGTGCCTCCGTTATGTCCACATTATTTCCCCCAGCAATCCTCATACATCAGGTTCAGATTTGATAAATGTTTGACTTTATTGGGCTTCACAAAGTGTTGGCCTAAAGGGTTAACAGACTGTTTGTTCAGTGACTGTAAGCCATTGAATGTCAGTCTCAATGGATCCTATTCGTATCACGGGGGGATTCCCTCTTCTATTAATAAAGAATTCGTTTCAGGTTTGGTATGCCTTACTGTCAGCGGGAGCACCTACTCCAACTCTAACAGCGATCAGAGCTTTCAGAAAGAGAGAGCGTGAGAGAGAGGATAGGTCTGAAAAATCTGAAAGCAACAAATTGGAACGTTACAATGATGGACCGTAATCTGAGAACAATTAAGTGGAACTTTACCATCTTGGAAAAGGGTGTATCCGAAGCGCTTTTCGTACTTTTCCAAGATCAGATACCGTTGGCACTAAATGACCGAATTTATTATGCACTTCATGTTATTCAAGCAGTTTACTATCCGACCCTCGCTATTTTTGGTGCCCCTGGTAAGTCAATTCATCCACTTATTCATTCTAAAAATCATGTTTAGCTATATCGTGAAACCATTCTCTGCATTTCCTGTCACTAACTCTATTGCATATAGACTATTTATATGGCTGGTCAAGTTCAGTTTCTGGACAATGGCAACATCTGCACACCCCACTGACCGTTCACTGTGGACCATAGTTTTGCAGAGTGCCACCGGTCGTATGGGTCCCCGCAAACCGTCTCCCAACCCCCACAGGGGTGCGATGGGCAGGGTGTCAGGGGGAACGGCCGGGACATGGTGTGGGGAAGGGGGAGGGGAGATGTTGGGAAAAGCCGGGGGAGGGACTGCAGTGTAGGTGGGGCCATTGCCCGCCCGGTTTTAATTTGTGGCGCATGAAATATGCACTCTTGCAACATCCTTGTCTTTTGTCTTCTGCAGGCAATCGGCTTCAGTGTCAACTGAGAAATGGATGACTTAATCGTGGTCGCTACAGCGCTGGCGATGCATTGAGGCTGTACGATCTACAGCAGCTCGAGCGCGACCCTTCAGCCCCGGAGCCTGCCCCAGTGGAACAGGAGGCAACCTCCAGCATAGCGCTAGAAGTGTCTACCACATCATGTAGGCCGACTGCTTCTCTACATCACCACAGAGCAGAGGGGCGACATGCTGAAAGAAGGCGATGAACGCAATGCCTCGTCGAACGATGAGGACGAGAGGGAGGGAGGGATTGGGATTGGGGCCCAAGAACGCAGAGGACCATGCAGAATGTGTGGGCCTGGACCGGCGTGCGCGGGATGATCTAACCACCACCAGGTTCACCGGAGGGGGCCTGGCTAGTGGCACGAACATCCATTCAGAGCCCCACACGCATCTCCCCACCCCGGATGGGCAACTCCTCCCACGACCACCCTCCCATGAACACGCTCCCTGAGCAACCCGTGTTTTCCACGTGCTTCACTATGGGGTACGTCTCCTTGGTTAGCAGTAACAGGGTCTCGTCCATGGGATGGAGGATGATGACGGCCCGATTGTGATGACACTGGTGCTCCACGTCATTCGACATCGCCTGAACTCAGCCTACAGTAGCACTTTCCACCGTCTACTTGCGTGATGCCTGCATGCGCACTGACCAAACATCACACGTTTCCGTCGAACCCTTGGGGGTTCTGAGGTTGGGTGTTTGGGGGATGGGAGTGGGACACTCGAGCAGTGAGCGCTGGCTGAACTGTCGTCCGTAGACCCAGCCCACCCCAATGTCAGCCCATCTCCCACCCTCAGCACCCTGTGTCAACCGCATGGACAACCCAGAACATTCCATCGCATCCCTCACACCCTTCTGGCATAACCACCGACCTAGGTTGTAATGTTGTGAACAGGTCTTTGATACGAACCCGTGCACGTATACATACAGTTTAGTGACCTAGACTCTCTCGCTTTCGTGTGCCCTGCACACCTGCCAACTTAACTGTTGTCTACCATTCTGCCCTCATGGACGCTAACAGTACATCTTGGTGGATCCGCAAAGGTACATCAAGAGTGGAGGCGGCCTGCTGTGCCTCCCGTCCTCCAGCCTAAGTTACAGTTGGCGGGCGACTCATTGGACGCCCGTGCCTGTGTGGGCCTGGCTGCTACTCGGATGTCCCAGGTGCCGTGCTGCTGCCCTTTTCCGCCTGCTGCCCACCAGATGTGGCAGGGACAGGAGTGGGGGAGTCCGAGGTGCTGCGGTGTTCCGGCCCATCCTCTGCAGGAGTCACCAGCACGGGACTCATCACCTCCTCCTCCCTTAAGGTGCCTGATGGCCTCTGGGCGATTCCATGGGAAAATGTGCGAGAGGAGCTTACACCTGAGGCATCTCCGCACCTGTCGCTTCCTGACCTGGAGGCACCTATCCGCACAAACAGGGTCTCGCTGTTCGTGGCCTTCAAACACAGCGAGTGGACCACCTCACCTCGAGACTGCGCCATATCACTCATTTACTGTGACACCACTTCCGTGTCTGTGCCACGTCGGCCAGTGACTGTCCCAGATCCCTCTAGGACTGGGCCACCCTCTTGGTCTGTGCCAAGTCGGCCATCACCTGGTCAATGGAACTGATGCCCTCAGTTATGATTCGCTGTGAATGGGCCAAGATCTGGAGTGACACTGCAATGTCCATCCAGATAGCCCTTGTACATGGCTGTCTGTGGTAGGGCAACCCTGTGCTTGGCCTCGGACACCGCCTGCTCAGAATGCCCCAGTCCTTGGACATCCTGACCCATGGCTGAAACCTCCCTCCCGCCAAGGGTTCCACCACGGATGCCAACCGTGCAGCGTTGGTCGAGACGGCTGAAATTGGCGGCACCACGAACTGCTCCTGCAAGATCTGTGCTCCGTCAACAGCACCTAAAGGCGCTGGAGAGTTGCCAATCCACTCAAACAGTCCCTGGATTTTATAATTGCATATCCCCTATCAATGAAAGCCCTCTTTACAGAAGCGTTAAACCCACATGGACGACAGCTACTCCTTGGGTTCGGGCCGCCCTCCCACCGTCCGCCCATCAGGGGTCCCTACCTCCACTTGATGTCCCGCAGCACATGTTTGGTACGCAACAGATAGTGGCTCAGGAGCCTCTTCACTAAATTGCACAACCAGGTGTGTGTCCCTGGGATGGTGGAGGGTGTTGGAGACAGCTTTGATGGAAAGTCAGTGTCGTACCTGTGCTGGTGCTCTCGGGTGTCTCGTGATTTGGGTCGGGGGCTCCCATCGCTGCCCGTGCACTCCTCCTCGCTGCCCTCCTGAGGTTGTAGTTGGGGTCGGAGTGTGGGCAGATACCAGATGGGCCCGCCACATCGCCAGCTGATCCTGCTTGGCACAAGACAAGACGGACGATTGGGCCGTGGGTTGGAGTGGTGGTTGGTGGTGGAGTGGGAGGCAGAATGGGGCAGTGGTGTGGGGGTTAAGGGGCAGTTTGGGGGGTGGGGGTGTAGAGGTGGTAGGGGTGGTTGTGATGGAAGGGGCGGCGTGGGAGGGCATGTGACGGATTGGAGGGTTGGTGGTGTCTGGGGTTGTGAAGCACGAGGCAATGGAAAACCAAAGTTCGTGACGTCTCAGTTTCTCGCCCGAACCGATCTCCGCCAATGGACTGCCCTGACTCCGGGACCACCAATCAGGGCCAGTGCCTTCTGTTCCGCTGCGGTGAGGGGCTGAAGATCCAGTGGTCCCCTCCGGTTTTCTTACCCTCACAGCGGAGGGGGTTGGTGAGGGAGAGACAGAAAATGCACAGTGTTGGACAGTGGGACGCATTCAGCAGTGATTAGTAGAGGGGGTCAGTGTCTGGTGGCCTTCGTGAGCAAGGCATCCGGCTACGGATGTCGATATTGGGCCTGGCCGCTCTTGCAGGGTGATGGTTCGGTTGACCCCCGGTTGTGGGGTGCGGATCGGAACGGCAGGGTTCCGAGTGTCTGGTTTGGGGTTTCAGTGCCAGGGGCACAGTGCTGCCTATTCATCCTTACCGCCCCAAATACGTCGTGCAGTTTTGTACGGCAGTGCTGCCCGATCCTGGTGATGTTTCTTTTTCTGAATGGAGAATCCTGCCGCAGATGTTTCCAACCTTCATTTCCCTTCCAGGATAGAAATAAAATGCTTCACGCCAGCAACATTTGCAACAACTATTTTGAGGGGTGCAGATAAGTGACCTGTTTCTGTTCTACATATCTAAAAATCGAAGGGCATGTCATATTTCGAGAAATAATAATTTCTTATGTGCGCGTCTGGGTTTGAGGATTGAATGTCTGTTACGGTTTGCTGTTCAAATTTTGTAATCACCAAATTTGTACACTTTCATTTGACCTTTAAATTCGCTTGGTGATTAGAATAAACATTTGGACAACTGGAAAGGTTGAAGATTCCTTCTTAAAAACATATCTTTTGTAATGGACTATAGAGGAAAGGGTGAAATATTCCCACATCACACTCCTGCCCTGAACAAAATCTCTCTGTGGCTCGTTCCTTTCTCCACTGACTCCCATCCTTCTCCTGAATCTCTTCACCCCCCCTTCTGTCTGCCCATTATTCCCTGGCAGCCACTCCTCCATGCATAGGTCCTCCCATCCCCTCTGCCCCCCCACCCCCCGTCATTCCTGTCTCTCTCTCTCTGCAACTTCAGTTTTTGTTCTTTAATCTCGCGCTCTATGACATTCCTTTTTGCTTGTTTTTTCAGATTCCTTAGTTTTAAATATTCCAGGATGCATTGACACGTTTGATAATCTCTATCAATCTGGTAAATCTCTCCCCTGGCTAATAGGACATGTCATTGTTTATTTACCTTTCTTCCAGCGAACGTATTTACAATTGTGACCCTGAAATGCAGAAACTGTGGTCTTTCGAAATGTGTCACGCGTTACCTGGTGGCCATGGCAGCCGCAGATCTCCTGGTCGTTATCTTCGACCTTCTATTGAGACACGTTCCGATTGTTTTCGATCAAACGTTTAATTTCCTGCGGTCCAGCAGCCTGTGTAATATACACGCTGTCCTACTTTATAGAGCGAAAGTAACAGGGTAGTTGTTATGGGAGACTTTAACTTTCCAAATATTGACTGGAAAAGATATAGTTCGAGTACATTAGATGGGTCATTCTTTGTACAATGTGTGCAGGAGGGTTTCCTGACACAATATGTTGACAGGCCAACAAGAGGCGAGGCCACATTGGATTTGGTTTTGGGTAATGAACCAGGCCAGGTGTTAGATCTGGAGGTAGGTGAGCACTTTGGAGACAGTGACCACAATTCGGTGACCTTTACATTAGTGATGGAAAGGGATAAGTATACCCCGCAGGTCAAGAGTTATAGCTGGGGGAAGGGCAATTATGATGCCATTAGACATGACTTAGGATGTGTTGGTTGGAGAAGTAGGCTGCAAGGGTTGGGCACACTGGATATGTGGAGCTTGTTCAAGGAACAGCTATTGCATGTTCTTGATAAGTACGTACCAGTCAGGCAGGAGGAAGGGGTCGAGCGAGGGAACCGTGGTTTACCAAAGAAGTGGAATCTCTTGTTAAGAGGAAGAAGGAGGCCTATGTGAAGATGAGGCGTGAAGTTTCAGTTGGGGCGCTTGATAGTTACAAGGAAGCGAGGAAGGATCTAAAGAGAGAGCTGAGACGAGCAAGGAGGGGACATGAGAAGTCTTTGGCAGGTAGGATCAAGGAAAACCCAAAAGCTTTCTATAGGTATGTCAGGAATAAAAGAATGACTAGGGTAAGAGTAGGGCCAGTCAAGGACAGTGGTGGGAAGTTGTGTGTGGAGGCTGAGGAGATAAGCGAGATACTAAATGAATACTTTTCGTCAGTATTCACTCAAGAAAACGATAATATTGTGGAGGAGAATGCTGAGACCCAGGCTATTAGAATAGATGGCATTGAGGTGCGTAGGGAAGAAGTGTTGGCAATTCTGGACAAGGTGAAAATAGATAAGTCCCCGGGGCCAGATGGGATTTATCCTAGGATTCTCTGGGAAGCCAGGGAAGAGATTGCGGAGCCTTTGGCTTTGATTTTTAGGTCATCATTGGCTACAGGAATAGTGCCAGAGGACTGGAGGATAGCAAATGTGGTCCCTTTGTTCAAGAAGGGGAGTAGAGATAACCCCGGTAACTATAGGCCGGTGAGCCTAACGTCTGTGGTGGGTAAAGTCTTGGAGAGGATTATAAAAGATACAATTTATAATCATCTAGATAGGAATAATATGATTAGGGACAGTCAGCATGGTTTTGTGAAGGGTAGGTCATGCCTCACAAACCTTATCGAGTTCTTTGAGAAGGTGACTGAACAGGTAGACGAGGGTAGAGCAGTTGATGTGGTGTATATGGATTTCAGTAAAGCGTTTGATAAGGTTCCCCACGGTCGTCTATTGCAGAAAATACGGAGGCTGGGGATTGAGGGTGATTTAGAGATGTGGATCAGAAATTGGCTAGTTGAAAGAAGACAGAGAGTGGTAGTTGATGGGAAATGTTCAGAATGGAGTTCAGTTACGAGTGGCGTACCACAAGGATCTGTTCTGGGGCCGTTGCTGTTTGTCATTTTTATAAATGACCTAGAGGAGGGCGCAGAAGGATGGGTGAGTAAATTTGCAGACGACACTAAAGTCGGTGGAGTTGTAGACAGTGCGGAAGGATGTTGCAGGTTACAGAGGGACATAGATAAGCTGCAGAGCTGGGCTGAGAGGTGGCAAATGGAGTTTAATGTGGAGAAGTGTGAGGTGATTCACTTTGGAAAGAATAACAGAAATGCGGAATATTTGGCTAATGGTAAAATTCTTGGTAGTGTGGATGAGCAGAGGGATCTCGGTGTCCATGTACATAGATCCCTGAAAGTTGCCACCCAGGTTGATAGGGTTGTGAAGAAGGCCTATGGTGTGTTGGCCTTTATTGGTAGAGGGATTGAGTTCCGGAGCCATGAGGTCATGTTGCAGTTGTACAAAACTCTAGTACGGCCGCATTTGGAGTATTGCGTACAGTTCTGGTCGCCTCATTATAGGAAGGACGTGGAAGCTTTGGAACGGGTGCAGAGGAGATTTACCAGGATGTTGCCTGGTATGGAGGGAAAATCTTATGAGGAAAGGCTGATGGACTTGAGGTTGTTTTCGTTAGAGAGAAGAAGGTTAAGAGGTGACTTAATAGAGGCATACAAAATGATCAGAGGGTTAGATAGGGTGGACAGCGAGAGCCTTCTCCCGCGGATGGAGGTGTCTAGCACGAGGGGACATAGCCTTAAATTGAGGGGTAATAGATATAGGACAGAGGTCAGAGGTGGGTTTTTTACGCAAAGAGTGGTGAGGCCGTGGAATGCCCTACCTGCAACAGTAGTGAACTCGCCAACATTGAGGGCATTTAAAAGTTTATTGGATAAGCATATGGATGATAAGGGCATAGTGTAGGTTAGATGGCCTTTAGATTTTTTCCATGTCGGTGCAACATCGAGGGCCGAAGGGCCTGTACTGCGCTGTATCGTTCTATGTTCTATGTTCTATATAGTAAATGACTGCTCTGTCTGGTTCACCGTCACTTTCACATTGGATCGATTTGTGGCCATTTGTTGCCCTAAACTGAAAAGTAAATATTGCAGCGAGAAGACGGCGGCTGTTGTTCTGGGAACAATGACTATGATGGGCTGTTTGAAGAACATTTTCTGGTACTTTATGTTAACAGGCCACTATATGCTGTCCAATACCCCCTGGTTTTGTGTTGTCCCAATGGACGTTCTGTTCTCTCCTCTCTGGATAACAATTGTGCTCCTCCACAATATTCTAACTCCGTGGATCCCGTTTTTCTTGATTCTTCTGTTCAATATTTTCACCATCAGACACATTGTTGTGAGCAGCAGAGCCCGCAGGAGACTCCGGGCTCACAGCGGTGGGGACAGTCCCAGAGACCCAGAGATGGAGAGTCGAAGGAAATCCATAATTTTGCTGTTTGTTATTTCGGCCAATTTCATCCTGTTCTGGTCAACATTAACACTTAATTCTATCTGGTGGAGGATTAATTATTTATTGTATCAATCTACATACCTAGATTTATTTGTTGTGGAATTAGCCTTCATGCTTCAGCTCTTGGGTTTCTGCACCAACACTGGTATCTATGCCGTGACCCAGACTCAGTTCAGAGAGCAGTTTAATAAATGTGCTGAAATCTCCCTTTATTTCACTTCTTCAATTGATTAAAAGACTCAAAAAGTAGTAGAGTTTTACAGCTGGGAAAGAGGCCCTTTGACATCGACATATTTGTGCCCGCCATGAATCATGCAACGTCTACTGCCATTTTCCAGAACTGATCCGTAGCCGTGTCTGCAATGGCATTTGAAGCGCTCCTCTGAATAGTTCATAAAACCTGTGTGTTTCCAACTGTCCCACCCTTTGAAGCACCGATTTCCAGATTGCAACCATGCTCTGTATGGAAAACGTTTTCCTCAAATCTTCTCTGAATCTCCTCCCCTTCACCTTAGATAGATAGCCCCAGTTATTACCCTCTCCACTAAGAGCGAAACGACCGTCTTCTTCAACCTATGTGCCTTATAATTATATACACCAGAATAAGGTCCACAATCTCCTTAGCCTTCTCGGCCCCAAGGAAATCAACCCCTGTCTAGCGTGTCAATCTTGCTGGCTGAAAGAATCCAGGCAGGCAACGTCCTGCTGAATCTCCTCTGTGCCCTCTCTAGTATAATCACTTCGTTCTGGTGACTAGAATTTCACACAGTACCCTAACTGGTGTCTAAACAGCTCCAACATAACCTTCCTCCTCTTATATTCAATGCCTCAGTTAATAAAGACCAAAGTCCCGTAAGTCTTTTGCTGTGACAAATATTAGGGCTCAGGTAATTTCGCCGACCAAGACCTCGGGAAAGCTCGGAGGCAATGTTTCGCCTGTTCTATCAGGGAAAAGCGATTGGAGCACACTGGTGCCTTCGAAAACATGCAGAACAGATCCAGTCTGGGAGGAGAGTTGGAGCCGCTGGCTGGTCATTGTATGTTCCTTAATACTTTCTGTAATTTGTTTTGCCTCTAAATAAACTGTTGCTGTTATCCGCTGACACTCGCTGGGGTCCCAGTTACTACATTAGCGATGAGGGAGAAGGGCCCGATTGCGGGACGAGCCCAGTAGTTTTTCCGGTCTCGGTTCTAATTTATTTCCAGTGCCCGCTGCAATTAGGTCCGTCATATTACTTTTTGGTAAGCCAGATCTTTTAAATGCAGATGAGGAGCATTGGGTGGAATACGTAGAGCGTATGTGATACATTTTTTTAGAGCAAACATCATAGAAGAGGACGGAAATCATTTTGCTCACGGTCTATTGCGAGCTGGACCTGCAATGCATCAATAATCTTGACCTACCCTGAGGCCCCTGATTCCAAATCATTCAGCGATCTCGTAGAATAAATTATATTTCAGTGTCACCCGAAGTCCTTTATCATCCTTCAGCTGTATAAGTTCAACACAATGGGGAGGGCCTATGATGATTCCATTTTGTTTTTTCGGGCAGATTTAAATAGGTCGACGGGGGGTGCGGTACGTTTCAGCGCTGCCGTTTCAGCGCCGCCGTTTCAGCGCCAGGACTTTTCAGCGCCAGGACATTTCAGCGCCAGAAAAAAAAAATTCTCCAATGTTGTCATATAGTTATGACAGAATTTTTTTGGCACAAAGCAATTTACAAATCTGTAAGTTCATAAAATGAAATAAAACTCAAGTGTTAACTAAATGTTTTTATTGTAAAAGATCCACTTATAAATATCCAAAAACAGTACATTAAAACAATTTAAAAATCTGTAAGTTCATAAAATCAATCGTTAAAAGGAAAGTTCATTGGACATTCATTGGATATTCATTGGAAAAAACGCATTTAGTTTGTTAAATTGTGCCCTATTGAACGAAGGTAGTCAATTTCATTCCTGCTACCATATTCGGAAACAATTCTCAATATCCTCTCATCAGCTTTTCTATATTTAAGTAATTTTAATTGAGGTTCATTGCCAGCTAAAAGTTTCTCGAAGTGCTCGTCTCTTCCCTTTTGAACATGCTTAAGGACATCAATAAACTTCCAGATAGTTGGGTGTGACATTAACAGTTCACTTTTCAATCTCCTGTTGGCCGCCTCAGCATAGTTATTTGTTCTGTCATCCCCATCTAATGTTCTTTGATACATATTCCACATCTCGGTAGGAAATAAAGGACTTTGTCTGCCTGCTCCTCGGCGATTAGGACGGCCGATATAATTGTCTTCGAAATAGTTTAAAACCGGAATTAACTCCTCCGGTAAATTACCTGCTAAAGAATCCACGTGACTGTCAAGGTCGGCAACTGGCACAAAACATAGGGCAGTTATCATTTTCGAATGTAATGCAAAATCGGGATTGCTCTTATATAAACGCATGAGACCAAAACCAGTTATCTGCCTCAGTATATTTTGAGACAGATGAAAAAGGCAGCCTCTTACTTCTATGTTGGGGAAGGAGTCTTTCATGGCAGTAAAAGCAGCACGTTCAAAATCACAATTGATAATGGCAGGTCCTGCATTTGTAATCATCTCTTTTACCATCGTAAATAACATCATATAGGTCGCATACTGTTTGTTTTGTAAAAGCGCGTACAATACAGGGTGAACCCCGTTATTTTTCCTAACCATGATGATATAAACTTGATAAAATAGGTGTGGTGCTACCGCAAATGTTCCGTCAGCATACCAAGTCGTGGAAGTTGCCATGTGTTCTAACCAACTCTCTCTCCCAAATATAATAATCCGTTCGTTGTTCGTACCACTATCCTGTAAACAGAAATTTTCCTCGGTTTCTGGGGTGGGTTTATAGATCATGTATTGATGAGGGAACTGAAGCTCTTGAATCGATCTTGGATTATCGGGGACCTGATTAACTTCGTCTCGTTTTCTACGAATAATTTTTCGCATTGCCTGCCTGTTTGGTAACTGTGCCATACCTGCCACGGACATTTTTTCAATGCACTTGTTGATAATCGTACTTGGAGGCTCACAAGTCTTTTCAGCCCGGTCTCTCGCATCAGTTATGACCTTTTACACTTCGATAGCAACTGCAGATGGGGGATGAGTATGTTCGTTGATCTTTTCGATCACCTCTCTTTCTAACGTGTGAATGCGGGCCTTGCACCTACCATCCTTATGGCATCGCCAAAACTTAACTTGCTTTTGTTTCTTGCTTTCTTTGTCAAAACGATATATAAAACCTTCATGACAGAACTTCTCTCTGCCTCGCTTGCTTTTCACTGATTCAGCCATGGGTTTAAAGATATGGGACTTACCAAATTTACCAAAAGAAATTTACCAAATAACTAAGTAAGTATAAAAACTTGTTAACAAAACTCTAACTTTATCTAAACAGTAATCATAATAAAACTAATAAATTTAGTTTATTAACTAATGAATAATAAAATCTAAAGACAGTTAGAACGATGAAACGACCAAATAACTAAGTGTAAAAGCTGGTATACCTGTGTCGGGAATGGGACAGTTCAGCGCCGACGTTTCAGTGCTGCCGTTTCAGCGCCAGGACGTTTCAGTGCCAAAAATTTCAGCGCTGCCGTTTCAGCGCCAGAAATTTCAGCTTGCCGTTTCAGCGCCAAAAAATTCAGCTGGCCAGCGCTCATTCATTCACAGATTAACAGGGGAGGCAAAAAGCTGCAGTGCAAAGGTGGTGACACTGGTATACTTAATTATAACACTTAGTTATTTGGCCATTTTTGGAGTTTTATTACAAGTATTTTTGGAGTTTTATTACAAGTATTTTTGGAGTTTTATTACAAGTATTTTGTTTTATTACAAATTCAGAGTTTTGTCAACAAGTTTTTATAGTTACTTAGTTATTTGGTAAATTTATTTTGGTAAAGTTGGTAAATAATGGCTGAATCAGTGAAAAGCAAGCGAGGCAGAGAGAAGTTCATTCATGAGGGTTTTATATATCGTTTTGACAAAGAAAGCAAGAAACAAAAGCAAGTTAAGTTTTGGCGATGCCATGAGGATGGTAGGTGCAAGGCCCGCATTCACACGTTAGAAAGAGAGGTGATCGAAAAGATCAACGAACATACTGATCCGCCATCTGCAGTTGCTATCGAAGTGGAAAAGGTCATAACTGATGCGAGAGACCGGGCTGAAAAGACTTGTGAGCCTCCAAGTATGATTATCAACAAGTGCATTGAAAAAATGTCCGTTGCAGGTATGGCTCAGTTACCAAACAGGCAGGCAATGCGAAAAATTATTCGTAGAAAACGAGACGCAGTTAATCAGGTCCCCGATAATCCAAGATTGATTTAAGAGCTTCGGTTACCTCATGAATATATGACGTATAAACCCACCCCAGAAATCGAGGAAAATTTCTGTTTAAAGGATAGTGGTACGAACAGCGAACGGATATTATATTTGGGAGAGAGAGTTGGTTAGAACACATGGCAACTTCCACGACTTGGTATGCTGACGGAACATTTGTGGTAGCACCCCACCTATTTTATCAAGTTTATTTCATCATGGTCAGGAAAAATAACGGAGTTCACCCTGTATTGTACGCGCTTTTACAAAACAAACAGTATGCAACCTATATGATGCTATTTGCGATGGTAAAAGAGATGATTACAAACGCAGGACCTGCCACTATCAATTGTGATTTTGAGCGCGCTGCTTTTACCGCCATGAAAGATTCCTTCCCCAATATAGAAGTAAGAGGCTGTCTTTTTCATCTGTCTCAATATATAAGAGCAATCCGGAATTTGCTTTACATTCGAAAATCATAACTGCCCTATGTTTTGTGCCAGTTGCCGACCTTGACAGTCACGTGGATTCTTTAGCAGGTAATTTACCGGAGGAGTTAATTCCGGTCTTAAACTATTTCGAAGACAATCATATCGGCCGTCCTAATCGCCGAGGAGCAGGCAGACGAAGTCCTTTATTTCCTACCGAGATGTGGAATATGTATCAAAGAGCATTAGATGGGGATGACAGAACGGATAACTATGCTGAGGCGGCCAACAGGAGATTGAAAAGTGAACTGTTAATGTCACACCCAACTATCTGGAAGATCATTGATGTCCTTAAGCATGTTCAAAAGGGAAGAGACGAGCACTTCGAGAAACTTTTAGCTGGCAATGAACCTCAATTAAAATTACTTAAATATAGAAAAGCTGATGAGAGGATATTGAAAATTGTTTCCGAATATGGCAGCAGGAATGAAATTGACTACCTTCGCTCAATAGGGCACAATTTAACAAACACAATATCCAATGAATATCCAATGAATGTCCAATGAACTTTCCTTTTAATGATTGATTTTATGAACTTACAGATGTGTAAATTGTTTTAATGTACTGTTTTTGGATCTTTATAAGTGGATCTTTATAAGTGGATCATTTACAATAAAAACATTTAGTTAACCACTGAGGCAGACTTGTTGGTCAACTATCAACAGATTTCTAGATATAAAAGCTAAGTGGAAAAGCTTCGATAAGAATGCAAGAATAGATAATAAAGGATGTCAAAAAGGATCAATTTAGTTCCAATCTTCCATTAAGAGATGTGTTACTGTGCAGCCAGTTTATTTAATTTTATGAACTTACATAAAATTGCTTACACTAATTGCTAAGTGGTGTGCAGAACCCAGATACAGAAGTCTCACCCCCAAGGTCTGCTTAAATGTCATGTCTGAAGCTTTTAAAATTTGCTTCACTTTATACATGGGGGAGAAAAAGCTGAAACTGTCAGTGAGAGCTTTGAAAAACCCTCCGTTGAACTACATGTCATCTGGTTTAGGTTAGAAAAACATTTACCATCTGCTCATGCGGTTTCAGTAAAGGTAATTATCACACCCCCCAAGGACTATTATTATGACTACATCCCGAGGGAGGCTCTCTTGAGGGTGCTATTTCTAATCATGGTGCACTCTGTTGGTCGGTTTAGTTTCCCGGGGTCCCCCTGGCTGGGGCTGGAGTGATTATCCTTTTCCTCTTAATATGAATGGGGACAGTACATTTTCCCTGCTGGGACGGGAGAGGTTTGGAGTTGGATGGGGTGCAGGTCCAATGATATGGCCAGTTTAAGCTGAATGATATGGCCAGTATCCTGTTGTCCCTGGGTACTTGGGATGTTCCTTCTGGAGGATGCTTATGAGGGGCAGTTCCCCAAGGTCTTGTTAATCATATGCTGTATGATTTTTTTTTGGTGCTGAAAAGTCCTGTCGCTGAAAAGTCCTGGCGCTGAAACGGCAGCGCTGAAACGGCGGCGCTGAAACGTACCGCACCCACCTGTGTCATACCTGTGACCCTGGCACTGAAACGGCGGCGCTGAAACGTCGGCGCTGAAACGTCGGCGCTGAACTGTCCCATTCCCGTCGGCGGGATATTGAGGATTTGAGTGTAGCAGCAACAGAAAGGAAGCTTCTGGCACAAAGAGGGGAAGATTCACCACGGGAGGAACTGGGGAAGGAGCTGCGGCCTTGTTCGAATTGCACGTTTCTTTGAGTGTTTTGGTTGTGGGCGAAGCCACGCCCCAAACATCTGAAGTTTCTGAGAGGCAAGTGTTTCGAATGTGATAAAAGGTCACATTTGGGGCGTGTGGGGCTCAAACACAAAATTGAATTGGGTATCAATTTTCAAACTGGTCTAAAAGGACGTGTACGACGTTATCAGAACGTATTTCGAGGATTCCGGCATGAACCGATGAGGATAAAGGGGTTTCCAGCCAAAAAATGTGCCGATCCTGACGCGACACCAAGCGCTTTGTCAGGCCAGAGCGATTTCTTATTCTATATTTGAAAAAGTGGAAACAGAGCTTCAGTGCCTTCAAGTCTTCGCCATCAAAACACTTGTACAGTTTGCACAGGGGGCCGCACCCATCGTCGCCGCCCTCCAGCCAGACCAGGCAGTCCGAATCTGCGGGCATTATAAGCAACAGCCATTCGAGCAGCTAAACTGCTCCGTGCCACATAACAAGCGTGAGGACCTGCAAGCTAAACTCTCTGCGGGCGGTGGAGGGGGATCCACCTGACGGGACATCAGCTCTGCTTACCTGCAACTGGAGTGAGATGAGACACGCCAAGTGTGTGCTCCCATCAACACGAACAATGGTTTATATTAGTGTACCTCAGTTATATTTCCGGGTGTCCGTCAGGGTGCACAATTTTCCTATGGCCCATGCTGAATTTGATGCAGGTTCCGTCCAAAGTTGCCGTTGATTTTGATCATTTCCTGATTACTGGATCCGCGGACGAGGAACACGTAGTGTAGCCACCTGAGTTGGCAATCTCCCGAGTTAAAATGGAGATTCGCAAAGAAATGAAATTAAATGAAATGAAAATCGCTTATTGTCACGAGTAGGCTTCAATGAAGTTACTGCGAAAAGCCCCTAGTCGCCACATTCCGGCGCCTGTCCGGGGAGGCTGATACGGGAATCGAACCGTGCTGCTGGCCTGCTTTAAAAGCCAGCGATTTAGCTCAGTGAGCTAAACCAGCCCCAGAACGCAGGGAAAAACGGACTGTATCAGAAAACAAGCAGTTTGCAGAGTTCTTCTGTGTATTCGGTCTGCAAAAAGCAGACAGGGGCTGTTTAGCACAGCGGGCTAAATCGCTGGCTTTGAAAGCAGACGAAGCAGGCCAGCAGCACGGCTCGATTCCCGTAATAGCCTCCCCGAAACAGGCGCCGGAATGTGGCGACTAGAGGCTTTTCACAGTAACTTCATTGAAGTCTACTCGTGACAATAAGCGATTTTCATTTTTTCACTGAAACCAGCAGCCACACATATTAAATGAGCAATTCCCGGGCACAATAGATACAATTAAGGATGACCAACGTAAAACCGGACTCCTCGGCGCCAGCAGTAGTCCAAGACAAAAGAAGCTAACGAGCACAAAAGGACCGCCCAGCGATGAGGAAACAGCCCCAGTAGTGGGAATTCAAACCGATCGAATGGTACGTGATCTAATAGATTGGAGTCATGTACGGTGTCCACACAAAAGGGCGTGAAGCCCCTGGGGAATATAAATTAGAGGCCCCAAGTCAAATTCGGTCTTCTTGGCAGTCTCTCAGCAGCTCGCAACAACCCTTGACAGAAGCCTGCCTAGCAGCTGCACCAACAAATAAGTGTCCAGTCAACTCACGCTACGTGATAGGCGCTCCCGACCCTTAGTCCATACCAGCTAGAAGCCTGCTGTCTCAGGATTAAACAAAAGGCCATTGTTCCCTGACCCAGTGTGTTCCTTTTCCAGAAGATAAGTATTGGCCTTTAGTGGTAGAAGTAGTCAAGTTTGTAGTATTTATGCATGAGTAACGATTGACTGTGAACATAATAAATGTGTTTTGACTTGAACCTAACTAACTGGTGTATTGAGTTATTGATAAGCACTTGCACTTGAACCTCGTTTTGTTATCATAAAGATACCTGGCGACTCAAGAGCAAGGTCATTAAACAGAGCCAAATTAAGTGTAAAGCACAGTTAGCAAAGCGAGCAATATTTAGTGGTGACCTCTGACGGTCTCGACTAGAAGTGGCACCCCCACTCCGAGAGAAAGCAGAAATTTGAAATTAGAATCCAATTGGGAACAGAGATAACCACAAGTGTCCAAGCAGTCCTGAACAATCCTCATAATTCGGAAGCCTGTTGATGCATGCCGTAACTAACAGGGTTATCATGTAAAACGGATACATTTTATTGCGAAAAACCGCCGGAAATGAGCTAAAGCCGTACCCATGTCTACAACACCACCTTAATACCCCTCGTTCCAAATTTTAAAAGAGAGCATTAAGACAGGAAAAATGGCCATGCAGGCAATGGAACGCCTCATGAATCCTCAAGAATTCGTTGTCGCAGCGACCAGCAGCAGAGTAGGTCAGTGTCCCGTTTGGGAAGTTGAATTCAGGATGTACCTCAAAGGGAAGGAATGGCCCCTTTGGAGTGACGTTTGCTCAAATGAGGAAACACGTCCCGGGACATACTTGGTGGGAGAACCTGAGCGAGATTCATAAGAAGAGTTTAGGAAAAGCACGTAAGCCGGTGGCAATTGTGTCCTGTCTGGCACAATTGCGAGGCATAGAGGAGGTCGTTCGGACGCTCCGGAAAGATTTAGAGGAGAAACATGAAATGAGCAAGGTTGATGTTAGCGAAGTAGAGAGCGACAATATAGAATTAAGGAAGAAGCTGGCAGCAAAGGATACAGAGGTGGATGATGCCAAGAGGGCACACCAGTCTTGTCAAGCGCATCTGAGCAGCTTCCAAACACAATACGATAAGGCCTATCAGGATATGCAGCGTGCAGTCCTGGTAAGAGAGGAAATAGAGAAGCAGATAGAGGCAATGCGAAAGCAATGCAGTGACTTAAAGACAGCGTTAAGAAAGTGTGCTGCTACCACGGAGCAGAGCCAGAGCTCCTTAGACCATGTGAAATGTCGGAAGCAGATTGCTGAACTGCAGTCTTTGCTTTCCGTACAAAATGGGTTTGAAAGCGCATTTGGATCCCAGTTAGAGGAAGAAGTTGGCCTTGATTGGCAGGAACTGCGTGAGACAGCGCAGAGATACGTTCAGGGAACATGTGCGCAGGGAAAGCCACAGAAACGAAAAGCACCACAACCCCCCTCAGAGCAGATAGAACAGGCAGCAATGAATCCGGTCACCACCCACCGCACAGTCGCAGCGGATGGAGACGCGGAATTCACGTACACCACCCCGTTAACCGTGACCCAACTAAAGGACACGTGCGAGAAGATCCCACCATTCATCCCCCCCCCCCTGACCCCCAACAATTCTTCGCTAGAGTAAAGCAGCAGGCGACCACGTACGGCCTGGATGAGCGTGAGCAAGTGAAGCTCACCGTTTTAAGTTTATACCCCGCTGTTGTAGCAGCCCTTCCCGACCCCCAGAACGTAGAAGGAGGCACCCTTGCAGAGATGCACATGGCGGTCCTAGACGCGATCGGTTATAACAGTGGTGACCCAGTTGAAGGCCTGAATACGTGCAGAAAAAAGAAAACAGAACACCCCACAGCGTTTGCAGGACGTCTGTGGATACATTTGACAGCAGTTTTCGGCGACTTAAACCGCGCACAATTGACCCCAGACAATACGGCCAAATGGACCCGCACCCTTGCCTCCCATGCCATAGTGGCATGGCAAAGAGCCTGCGCTAACTACGACCCCTCAGAGGAAACTCATAATGAGAAATGGGTTTTAAAATGGTTGTCCCGCGCTTGGCAGCAAGCTGTCCATAGTAAACCCGCAGTTAGGAAACCCGAAGATCAGCAGGCAAAGGCTGATAGATAGAGGCTGACAGTTAGAGCACACCAGAACCCCGCATGGGTGAATGAAGGTAGGAACAGCCCCCGACAGAAACCACAGGGGTGTTACAACTGTGGACAATTAGGACACTTTGCACGTGAGTGCAGTTCCCCCTAAAAGCCACAGAGTGCCCAGCAGATAGGCACTCTGAATAGGAACATGACAAAGCCCATTCACAGTGTAGTCATCCGTTCAGATCACTGAGACATGGACGGAACAGACTGACGGTGTTCGGACTCCCCCACTTGGGTCTGTGACACCCTTTGGGATTGGTCCGGACGACCAGTAGTCGCAGGAAAAATACGGGGACAGGGCATTGAATTACTCTGGGACACAGGAGGGTCCCATACCACAATTAATTCCTCCAATATTTTTCAAAAAGACACGTGGCCCAGTACAGCCACAATAACCCTCAGCGGCTTCACAGGTCACTCCCAGCAGGGACACATCACAGCTCCTGTACCCATTCAGATAGGTAACATCACAACAAGACACCCCATAGTTTTAGTGGATCTGCCCCACACAGCAGAGCACATTTCAGGCATAGACTTTATGAATGCACACAGCCTGTCATTTGATCCAGTGTGTCAATGTGTCTAGAAAATGGCAAGGTCAGTACAGTAGGTGAATATGCAAACAAGAATAGCGCAGTCGGAGAATATTGTTTTGATCCGACCACACTTAGTACGGACAAACAGGTTAGGGCAGTTTTGCAGAAGAACAGGCCAGCATTTGCCAGTCACAGACACGACTGCAGCAGAATGGCTGGAACGGTTCATATTATAGGACCTGACCCTAGACCCGAACAACTTTCCCCAAGAGGCAGAGGGAGAAATCGCAAAAGTTATCGGTAGCTTATTAGAGCAGGGCGTACTCAGATCAGTAGCCTCTACTAATAATGCCCCAATATGGCCAGTGAGAAAGCTCGAAGGATCATGGAGACTGACCATCGATTATCGGGAACTCAATAAAGCTACCCCACGCAGTAGCCCTCACGGTAGCCACAAGCCCCGAGACCATGCCCAAACAGGGACTCAGCTCACAATACTTTACGGTTTTGGACATCAGTAACGGATTCTGGTCCATTCCATTGGCAAAGGCGTGCCAGTACAAATTTGCCTTCTCATTCAAATGTCAGCAGTATACGTGGTCATTCCTTCCGCAAGGATTCCACAACTCCCCCTCCATTTTCCACCGACAGCTGGCAAATGGTTTGTCTAAATTCTCTCGCCCCGAATGTCTGGTCCAGTATGTGGACGACCTATTACTGCAGAGAGACACCAAGGCAGAGCACATCACGCTTCTGTCTGAACTCCTGGAACTACTACAGACAATTGGTTGTAAAGTGAACCACAAAAAGGCCCAAATTTTGGAAAGTAAAGTGATATATTTGGGTACAATTATCACGCACGGCAAACGCGAGATCGAGCACAAAAGGATTGACTCGATTGTTAAATTGCCCATTCCCCAACATGTATCAGCCCTCCGGTCGTTCTTAGGACAGGATGGTTACTGCAGAAACCACATAAACGGTTTCGCCACAAAAGCAGCACCCTTCTCAGACCTCCTTAAGAATGGAGCCCCTTGGGAATGGTTTCCACAGCATACGGATGCTGTGGCCGACTTGAAAAGAGTCCTTATCGCAGCCCCCGCACTACAAGTTCCAGAACCGCTTCCCCCCTATGCTATTGAGGTAGCTAGTACAGATCGCACCCTCTCGGCCGTGCTTCTCCAGGAACGGCACAAACAGTTAAGACCAGTGGCTTATGCCTCCAGAGTTTCAGCCAGTGAAAGGCACATGCTCGCAGTGTTCTGGGCAGTGCCATATTTTTCCTACATAACCGGACTAAACCCCATCACCATTCACACAGAACACACCCCACACAACTTTTACTTGACGGACGACTAAAGGACGGAACTGTTAGTCAGATTAGAGCAGCCAGATGGACCATTCTTTTGCAGGGACGGGACATCACAGTTAAAAGGCCAAAGATTCACACTTTCTTAGCAGACATCCTCCAGTCCCCAGGCACCCCCCATGAATGTGAAATCATCTCCCCACTTAATAACACAGGCCCCTTTATTGCAAAGACACCCCCAGAAAGATAAGAAGTACACCCCAGAAACCCCAGCACACAGACACGTGCGCATCTTTAAGGATATATGTGGATGGTTCGTCCACTATATTGAATGGAAAACCCATCACAGGATGCGTATCTATGTTGAGGACGCTCAGGGACGCGCCCTAGATGAAATTTCGTTACAGTTACCAGGTCACTTAGGCGCGCAAGCAGCAGAGCTGGCGGCCATTGCGTACATTGTTGAGCACCCAGATTAATTTCCCAGCCCGGCAGACATATATTCAGACAGCCTCTGTGTCTGTAACAGCCTCACAGAATTCCTAGCCCTGTGGAAAGCAAAAGGATGTGTTTCCGCGGATGGTAAACCCCTTCCTTCTTCCCCATTGCTCCGTCACATTTTAGAGAAAGTGAAAGATAGGATTTGTGGCATAATAAACGTAAGAATTCACCACCGTCCATCCCCCTCTGGAAATGTGAAAGCTGACGCATTGGCAAAAGCAGGTTCCAGGCATGGGCATTTTTGGATTCCCCCGAAAGCGCACCAGTGAATGCAATTCCGGTCACGCAGACAAATATTGAAGATTTTATGCAGGCCCAGAAGCAAGACAGTAATCTCAGGGAGATTTTAAAAGGAGAATTCCCAGCCCCGTATGATAGGTTTAAAAACGCACTGACCACACTTGACGGTGTGGTTCTAAAAGACACCCTTTATGTGGTTCCGGAACAGGCCAGGAATCAGTTTATTTGTTTGTTTCATGATAGTCATGGATACCAGGGAATTGGCCCTCCAGAGCCCACCTGAGACAGCTCTGTTGGTGGCAAATTTGAAAGACGACATTACCCATTACATAGAAAATTGCCTTATCTGTGCCCAAAACAATCCGGACAGATATTCCAGGAAAGCGCAGCTTAGCCACACACGCCCCGTTAACGGCCCCTGGACTAAACTCCAGATTGACTTTATAGGAACATTGCCCCCTTACAGGAATGGTTACAAAGAACAAAGAATAAAGAAAATTACAGCACAGGAATGGGCCCTTTGGCCCTCCCAGCCTGCGCTGATCCAGATCCTTGATCTAAACCTGTCTCCTATTTTCCAAGGTCTACTTCCCTCTGTTACTGCCAGTTCATCTACCCGTCTAGATGCCTCTTAAATGATGCTATGATGCCCGCCTCTACCACCTCCGCTGGTAAAGTGTTCCAGGCACCCACCGCGCTCTGCGTAAAAAAACGTTCACGCACAACTCCCTTAAACTTTCTCCCTCTCACTTTGAAGTCGTGACCCCTTGTAAATGACACCCCCACCCTTGGAAAAAGCTTGTTGCTATCCACCCTATCCATACCTCTCATAATATTGTAGACCTCAATCAGGTCCCCACTCAACCTCCGTCTTTCCAATGAAAACAATCCTAATCTACCCAACCTTTCTTCATAGCTAGCACCCTCATACAGGCAACATCCTGGTGAACCTCCTCTGCACCCTCTCCAAAGCATCCGCATCCTTCTGGTGATGTGGCGACCAGAACTGCACGCAGTATTCCAAATATGGCCTAACCAAAGTGTTATACAACTGTAGCATGATCTGCCAACTCTTGTACTCAATACCCCGTCCGATGAAGGCAAGCATGCTGTATGCCTTCTTGACCACTTTATCAACCTGCGTTGCCACCTTCAGGGTACAATGGAGCTGAACTACCAGAGTCCCACTGTACATCAATTTTCCCCAGGAACCTTCCATTGACCATATAGTCCGCTCTTGAATTTGATCTTCCAAAATGCATCACCTCGCATTTGCCTGGATTGAACTCCATCTGCCATTTCTCTGCCGAACTCCCCAATCTATCTATATTTTGTTGTATTCTTTGACAGTCCTCCTCGTTATCTGCAACTCCACCAATCTTAGTATCATCTGCAAACGTGCTAATAAGTCCACCTATACCTTCCTTCAGGTCATTTATGTAGATCACAAACAACGCTGGTCCGAGCACGGATCCCTGTGGAACACCACTATTCACCCTTCTCCATTTTGAGACACTCCCTTCCACCACTACTCTCTGTCTCCTCTTACCCAGCCAGTTCTTTACCCATCTAGCTACTAAACCGTGAACCCCATACGACTTCACTTTTTCCATCAAACTGCCATGGGTAACCTTATCAAACGTCTTACTAAAGTCTATGTATATGACATCTACAGCCCTTCCCTCATCAATTAACTTTGTCACAAGTATGTATTAGTAGTTATATACACTTTTACAAAATGCGTGGTGGCATTCCCATCCAGGACCAATACAGCAAAGACCATGGCTAAGATTTTAACCCACCACATCTTTACGAGATGGGTACTCCGCCGCAGCATTGAATGCGACCAAGGATCCCATTTTACGGGCCATGTCATGAAGAACTTCCGCACGATATTTGGCATAACCCAAAAATTCCACATAGCATACCACCCCCAGTCCAGTGGTATCGTGGAGACAATGAATCTGACCGTAAAAGCAACTCTCAGAAAAATGGTCCAACAGAATAACACGTCTTGGGATGCAGTCCTCCCATTCGCTCTAATGTTTTTGCGAAATACTGTTTCAACTTCCACAGGTTTCACCCCACACACTCTAATGACCGGACGCCCCATGAAAGGTCCAGAATATTTGTTAGGACTTGACTTGACCAGCCCCGAAGTGACGGCCCTCACCCACGAAAACGCAGTTAAACAATTGGTTGAAAATGTAAAAACGGCTCAGCTAGCAGCCGCAGTAAAATTAGACACAAGAAAGAAACAGAGCAAGGCCTGTTTCGATAAGACAGTACATGCAACTGAGTTTGAGGTAGGACAACAGGTCATGCTGTCTATCTACAACCCCAGCACATTCATGTCGCCCAATTATTCGGGTCCGTTTTTAATTGCGGACAAAGTTAGCCCCTCGATTTATAAAATTAATTACCCCAACGGAAAGAATGCGTGGTTTCATATAAACCAGCTGAAGGCATATGGCTCGCAGTCTAACCACACACACCACGTCATGCTTGACGCAGCACACCACGCCCCGCCCACAGCAAACGTATCCATAGCCTTCCCCAGAACGACTGACCCATCCACGGACTCGGCATCGACTCCGCCCCCTAACTCCAGACTCCGCCCCGGAACGCCCACAGACAGCAGCAGCAGAGACAGCGACTGTGACACAGACTTCAGCCGTCGCACGCCTCCCTACTATCCCGAAGCTACAGGCCCCACACCCGACGAATCTGAACACGATTCGAGTGATCCCTTCAGCATCACATTCCTGCACAAACCTCACCAAAGACCACGGCCCTACGATGACGACCCCGACTCCGTTCCCACAGAATTAGACACCACTGTTTGGCACCGTGACAATTCGTACAGGCTCGTCCGGAACGACGAGATGGACCCAAAGTTACACCATGCAGCCTTAGCAGCCATTATTCATTCAAGAATATGGCATTCGGGAGAATAGGATGACAATGAGTCTGACTCTCAACACGAGAACCCCTTTGCGACCCTGTTCGTAACAGGTAACTGAGGTGTCCAGATGATGTTTTAAAATGAACCGCTTAGGAGAGAAACGGTGTCCTTTCTGATGGAACCTGCACGATTTACGTTGCATGTTTGTTTGCTTTGTGTTTGTATGTGTTCTTTGTTTCAGTTCAACAGCTCCTACGGCCACACGCCCCATCTGTCCACAGATACCTCTGCGAAATTGCCAGTTGGCTTCTTAGCCGAAAACACTGAGCTTGCCAGAACCCTGTTCATAACTGCTCTTCTGGTTCAATGGTAGAACCATTACATCAACACACCACGATGACTACATTCTTGCCCGTTCTTGTCGGTTACTCACGCAGTGGATCAACGGCAGTGATCTGTCTGAGGACCCTGTCTGAGGACCCCCCCCCACCCCGCTGGTCAGCCAAGCTCAGGTACGGCAAAGCCCGCCCTACCCGGGGATCCCATCCAAATCTTACTCGTCACGTCCCATATGCACCTCATTTCGGCACATTTGGATCTAAAAGTTTTGTTTTGTTTTCAGGTGACCCTTTGGTTGCCACCCCTCCTGCTATTTACATCCACGAACATTTGGATGGTAAAACGCACAACCTGCGAGACGGCTCACACTGGTTCAGTATTTTTGAGTATGCCTGGTCCTGAAATTCGTTTTTTGAAGAAAAAATGAGGGAGTCACAGAGAGTGGCCAATTGTAAAGGTAAATTGGCATTAGAGGACCTAACGTTCAAGATATTAAGCAAAATAGTAACAGACACTACGCTTGATCCCACAGAATTCCAGAAGCCCCAGGAAGAGAACAGAGAAGAAAAGGAAGATAAGAGAAGAAAGATGATAGCACTGAATACAACTGTATTTTTAGTTATGATTTTTGTATATTTGCGCGCGAACGCGAACCCCCTCACCCCAAACCCCCCCCCCCCCCGGCCGTTAATGATTCACTTCCCCATAGCACCCAGAGACAGGTAACCAGTAGCAACGCACCATCATGGTGTGAGAAGTTCATAGCATGGTTCTCCCTTTCCTATGTAATCAAATCACTTTTAGTATTGGCGATATTCTGCAGCAGCGTGCAGACGATCCAAATGAGAAAATGGCGAAGGAGAGCCTACCGCTCTCGCACCACGGTTTATTGGATTAAGATCCCCTATTTTCGTTTTTCACCAAGCCCCCGAACCCCTAGAGATGTAATAAAGGACTTTCATTCGTTTGCGCTTTGTAAATAAAGAAATGTGTTTCGGTTTGCGACTGTAAGAATGTATTGCTCTGACCTTGACTGCCAAGCCAGAGAAAAATGTAATTGCTGCTATTATTTGTGTATGTTAGGAAGCTAGTATGTTTGGATGTGTAAGTTAGTGTAGCTTATGAAGAATAGTTAGAGGTACCGTTTTTGTTGTATTGTAGTGCATGTCCCTTTTATGACATAGTGCCACTTAGAAATTGTTAGGTAAAAATGTTTCTTGCATAGTTGAGGACAGCGTAGACGCCATGGAAGAGGATTCGCTCAGGTCAGGGAATGAAGATGACGTAGTTATGTGATCCATCACGCTTCGCGTTAGGATCGCAAGGAGGGAGTGTAGCCACCTGGGTTGGCCACTTCCCGAGTTAAAATGGAGATTAGCAAAGAACGCAGGGAAAAACGGACAGTATAAGAAAACAAGCAGTTTGCAGAGTTCTTCTGTGTATTCGGTCTGCAGAAAGCAGACAGCACTGAAATCAACAGCCATACATATTAAATGAGCAATTCGCCGGCACTATAGATACAATTAAGGATGACCAAGGTAAAACCAGACTCCTCGGCGCCAGCAGGAGTCCAAGACAAAAGAAGCTAACGAGCACCCAAGGACCGCCCAGCGATGAGGAAACAGCCCCAGTATTGGGGAATTCAAACCGATCGATTGGTACGTGATCTAATAGATTGGAGTCATGTATGGGGTCCACACAAAAGGGCACGAAGCCCCTGGGGCATATAAATTCGGTCTTCTTGGCAGGGTCTCTCAGCAGCTCGAAACAACCCTTGACAGAGACCTGCCTAGCAGCTGCACCAACAAGTAAGTGTCCAATCAACGCACGCTACGAGATAGGCGCTCCTGACCCTTAGTCCGTACCAGCTGGAAGCATGCAGTCTCAGGATTAAACAAGAGGCCATTGTTCCCTGACTCAGTGGGTTCCTTTTCCAGAAGATAAGTGTTGGCCTTTAGTGGTAGAAGTAGTCTAGTTTGTAGTATTTATGCATGAGTAACGATTGACTGTGAACATAATAAAGGTGTTTTGATTTGAACCTTACTAACTGGTGTATTGAGTTATTGATAAGCACTTGAACTTGAACCTCGTTTTGTTATCTTAAAGATACCTGGCGACTCTAGAGCAAGGTGATTAAACAGAGCCAAATTAAGTGTAAAGCACACTTAGTAAAACGAGCAACAGTACCCCACTTGGAAGATGTGCGAGAAAGATTCGCTAGGGTGCTAGGGTGCACTTGAAAAGGGAAATGTGTACGTTCCAGACTGATGAATTGATCTATTTGGGCCACAGTGTCAACCCGACTTCTGGGGGCCTAATGAAGGGGGAAGATGCGAATGGCGTGGCTCGCGCCAGAGGACTTTAACTTTTGCCCCTTCTTTTAGTACCACGGGTTGTTTTCTCTTGAAAGTCAACACGGTGAATGGAAGAAGGATTTTGTTTGACTGCAATGCCTTAAAAAGCCAGAGGAAATAACGTGGAATTCAGAGGTTCCTAAACGGATTCTAAGGCCTTTTTTGACCAGAAAATGGGTTAAGCTGGGGGGATGGTATGCTTCTGTGGGATTCGCTTGTCGTCGTTGCGGGTCCTGGTAGACGCCTGTTATTGAAGGAGGTGCATAATGCCCACTTGGGCATATCGAAAATGAGATTGTTGGCATGTAGCTATGTCTTGTGGCCCGGTATTGATGCCGACCTTACCAGCGTGGTCTAGCATTGCGACCAGTGTCGGATGCAAAGGAGCATGCCCAATGCGGCCCCTCTGAACCCTGGGAAAATGCTCGGGTAGGCTTTGTATCAGGATACTCGTTGACTATGTGGGACCTTTCCTGGAGACCATGTTCCTTTTGTTGGTGTACACCCACTCGAAGTACATTAAGTGTAGCAGATTAATTCTATTGAACCTTTCATGACCATTTGGCGGTTACGCCAGACTTATTCTATTCAAGGTGTACACAATGTCCTCGGTTTTTAAATGGCACCGTGTTTACCAGTATGCAGTTCCAACGGTTTATATCTTTCAATGGGATCAGGCACATATAATCATCACTGTACCACACATCGGGAAATAGGCTGCTGCAACGCACTGTGCAGATCTTCAAGCTGGAATGATTAAAGTGTCGCCGGCTTACTTGGATACCAAGATTGTGGTATTGCAGCGGAGTGTCCAACATTACAGCATGGGAGTTGCAGGGACCGAGCTGCTGGTGTGCCAGCGAATGCGGACCGACGGAGCCTGATCTCCCGCGATCGCCCTGGAAGGGTGGTGTCCAGGCAAGATCGTCAATAAAATAACGATGACGCATCGAATTCTGAGGCAGCATTTGAATAAATGATCCGCTGTTCATAAAGAAGTTTGGCAATGGACCTTAGAGGCTCTAGGGATTTGTTGTAGCCAAGACAGTACCAGTGACATGTGAGGTAGGGACCCAGGATATGGTCCTCCGGAAGCATTTGGTTTTCAAGAAGAAGAGAGCCTTCTCTAGAGGCGGTAGCCTCTTCAACATCCAACCTACACATGGTAAGTACAGATCAGAACATTGAAATGGATGAATATGAAGTCATAAGTCCAGCACCTCTCGTCACCGGACAAGGAGAAGTGACGACCAAGGTGCTATCAGAACGGACAGAATAAATTAGAATGAGCGGTTGATGCAGGACATCTCCCCAGGGAAAGCCCCAAAAAACCGTCCTTTATTGCTACCAACGCGTGAACGGAGATGACGAGTAGGATGGGTTATCGAGCCAAAGAACTCCAGTATGTGGGGGACGGAGTGGTGGGGGTTGGTGGACCTGAGGGGAGGGGTAAGGGGGTATTAGCCGACCGGAGGGGAGTTGTTTTGAACATCGGTGTCACGTGACATCCCTGGCAGATACATCGGAAAACCTAGGGGGCCACGTCAAACCGCCATCTCTCAGGACGAAGATATAGCAATCCCAGCTGCCGGGCACGTTTAAAATCGTCAAAACATCAGCGGTCTCGAGCAAGAGTTGGAGTCGTTGGCTGGTAGTGCAATACTCCTGGGCATCTTTTGGTATTTAGATTCATCTGGATACTGCTGTTATCCACTGATTGTCGCCTGGATTTCCTGTCACTACAAGTCTTCTGCAAGGTACGATCTTCAAATGTATAAGGAAAGAAAAACCTTCTGAGAGCAGTGTGCAAATTCACTTTCCCACAGACCTCAGATGGCCACGTGGTTGCAGTGGAGGACCCCATGAACCGACTCGAAACGGGAAATGTTGCAGACACTGCTGATCTTGCTGCCTAGATGTCATAATCTCAGGAGAAGTGAGTGCCCTCATCCCCTCAGCAGTGGAGGTTATTTCTCACCTCCTTTGTACACTGCGCTGTGGCACTCGGTAATTTACCATATGTTTTGACCGCTCGTTAGTACTTTATATCCATCATTATTTTGAATGACACTGGTTTGGGCTCCCCAACAAATCCAATTGGCTGCATAGAACATAGAACAGTACAGCACAGAACAGGCCCTTCGGCCCTCGATGTTGTGCCGAGCAATGATCACCCTACTTAAACCCACGTAACCCGTATACCCGTAACCCAACAATCCCCCCATTAACCTTACACTACGGGCAATTTAGCATGGCCAATCCACCTAACCTGCACATCTTTGGACTGTGGGAGGAAACCGGAGCACCCGGAGGAAACCCACGCACACACGGGGAGGACGTGCAGACTCCACACAGACAGTGACCAAGCCGGGAATCGAACCTGGGACCCTGGAGCTGTGAAGCATTGATGCTAACCAGCATGCTACCGTGAGGCCCCTAAATGAATGAATGAACATTGCCACAGAACTCTCTTGCTGGGACAGGTTCTGGCGCTGCACTGACAGAGCAGCGCCCATCTTCGACAATGCTTTTAGAACATAGAACATAGAACGATATAGCCCAGTACAGGCCCTTCGGCCCACGATGTTGCACCGTCAAAACTAAAGGCCATCTAACCTACACTATGCCATTATCATCCATATGCTTATCCAATAAACTTTTAAATGCCCTCAATGTTGGCGAGTTCACTACTGTTGCAGGTAGGTCATTCCACGGCCTCACCACTCTTTGCGTAAAAAAACTACCTCTCACGTCTGTCCCATATCTATTACCCCTCAATTTAAGGCTATGTGCCCTCGTGCTAGCCACCTCCATCCGCGGGAGCAGGCTCTCACTGTCCACCCTATCTAACCCTCTGATCATTTTGTATGCCTCTATTCAGTCACCTCTTAACCTTCTTCTCTCTAACGAGAACAACCTCAAGTCCATCAGCCTTTCCTCATAAGATTTTCCCTCCATACCAGGCAACATCCTGGTAAATCTCCTCTGCACCCGTTCCAAAGCTTCCACGTCCTTCCTATAATGAGGCGACCAGAACTGTACGCAATACTCCAAATGCGGCCGTACCAGAGTTTTGTACAGCTGCAACATGACCTCATGGCTCCGGAACTCAATCCCTCTACCAATAAAGGCCAACACACCATGGGCCTTCTTCACAACCCTATCAACCTGAGTGGCAACTTTCAGGGATCTATGTACATGGACACCGATATCCCTCTGCTCATCCACACTGCCAAGAATTTTACCATTAGCCAAATATTCCGCATTCCTGTTTTTCTTTCCAAAATGAATCACCTCACACTTCTCTACATTAAACTCCATTTGCCACCTCTCAGCCCAGCTCGGCAGCTTATCTATGTCCCTCTGTAACCTGCAACATCCTTCCACACTGTCTACAACTCCATCGACTTTAGTGTCGTCTGCAAATTTACTCACCCAACCTTCTGTAACCTCCTCTATGTCATTTATAAAAATGACAAACAGCAACGGCCCCAGAACAGATCCTTGTGGTACGCCACTCGTAACTGCACTCCATTCTGAACATTTGCCATCAACTACCACGCTCTGTCTTCTTTCAACTAGCCAATTTCTGATCCACATCTCTAAATCACCCTCAATCCCCAGCCTCCGTATTTTCTGCAATAGCCGACCGTGGGGAACCTTATCAAACGCTTTACTGAAATCCATATACACCACATCAACTGCTCTACCCTCATCTGCCTGTTCAGTCACCTTCTCAAAGAACTCGATAAGGTTTGTGAGGCATGACCCACCCTTCACAAAACCACGCTGACTATCCCTAATCATATTATTCCTATCTAGATGATTATGAATCGTATATCTTATAATCCTCTCCAAGACTTTACCCACAACAGACGTGAGGCTCACCGGCCTATAGTTACCGGGGTTATCTCTACTCCCCTTCTTGAACAAAGGGACAGCATTTGCTACCCTCCAGTCCTCTGGCACTATTCCTGTAGCCAATGATGACATAAAAATCAAAGCCAAAGGCTCAGCAATCTCTTCCCTGGCTTCCCAGAGACTCCTAGGATAAATCCCATCAGGCCCCGGGGACTTATCTATTTTCACCTTGTCCAGAATTGCCAACACTTCTTCCCTACGCACCTCAATGCCGTCTATTCTAATAGCCTGGGTCTCAGCATTCTCCTCCACAACATTATCTTTTTCCTAAGTGAATACTGACGAAAAGTATTCATTTAGTATCTCGCTTATCTCCTCAGCCTCCACACACAACTTCCCACCACTGTCCTTGACTGACCCTACTCTTACCCTAGTCATTCTTTTATTCCTGACATACCTATACAAAGCTTTTTGGTTTTCTTTGATCCTACCTGCCAAAGACTTCTCATGTCCCCTCCTTGCTCGTCTTAGCTCTCTCTTTAGATCCTTCCTCGCATCCTTGTAACTATCAAGCTCCCCAACTGAAAATTCACGCCTCATCTTCACATAGGCCTCCTTCTTCCTCTTAACAAGTGATTCCACTTCTTAGGTAAACCACGGTTCCCTCGCTCTACCCCTTCCTCCCTGCCTGACTGGTACGTACTTATCAAGAACACGCAATAGCTGTTCCTTGAACAAGCTCCACATATCCAGTGTGCCCAACCCTTGCAGCCTACTTCTCCAACCTACACATCCTAAGTCATGTCTAATGACATCATAATTGCCCTTCCCCCAGCTATAACTTGCCCTGCGGGATATACTTATCCCTTTCCATCACTAACGTAAAGGTCACCGAATTGTGGTCACTGTTTCCAAAGTGCTCACCTACCTCCAGATCTAACACCTGGCCTGGTTCATTACCCAAAACCAAATCCAATGTGGCCTCGCCTCTTGTTGGCCTGTCAACATATTGTGTCAGGAAACCCTCCTGCACACATTGTACAAAGAACGACCCATCTAATGTAGTCGAACTATATCTGTTCCAGTCAATATTTGGAAAGTTAAAGTCTCCCATAACAACTACCCTGTTACTTTCGCTCTTTTCCAGAATAATCTTCGCCATCCTTTCCTCTACATCCCTTGAACTATTAGGTGGCCTATAGAAAACTCCCAAAAGGGTGACCTCTCCTTTCCTGTTTCTAACCTCAGCCCATACTACCTCGGAAGAAGAGTCTCCATCTAGCATCCTTTCCACCACCGTAATACTGTCCTTGACTAGCAGCGCCACACCTCCCCACTTTTGCCCCCTTCTCTGAGCTTACTAAAACACCTAAACCCCGGAACCTGCAACAACCATTCCTGTCCCTGCTCTATCCATGTCTCTAAAATGGCCACAACATCGAAGTCCCAGGTACCAATCCATGCTGCCAGTTCCCCTACCTTATTTCGTATACTCCTGGCATTGAAGTAGACACACTTCAAACCACCAACCTGAACACTGGCACCCTCCTGCGAAGTCAAATCTGTGCTCCTGACCTCTATACTCTTAATCTCCCGTACCCCAAAACTACAATCCAGGTTCCCATGCCCCTGCTGAATTAGTTTCCCCCCCCCCCCCCCCAAAGAGCTCTAACAAATCTCCCCCCCCAGGATATTGGTGCCCCTCAGGTTCAGATGTAGACCATCCTGTCTATAGAGGTCCCACCTTCCCCAAAAGAGCCCCAGTGATCCAGAAATCTGAATCCCTCCCGCCTGCACCATCCCTGTAGCCACGTGTTTAATTGCTCTCTGTCCCTATTCCTTGCCTCACTATCACGTGGCACGGGCAACAACCCAGAGATAACAACTCTGTTTGTTCTCGCTCTGAGCTTCCATCCTAGCTCCCTAAAGGCCTGCCTGACATCCTTGTCCCCTTTCCTACCTATGTCGTTAGTGCCAATGTGGACTACGACTTTGGGCTGCTCCCCCTCCCCCTTAAGGACCCGGAAAACACGATCCGAGACATCACGTACCCTTGCACCTGGGAGGCAACATACCAAACGTGAGTCTCTCATTCCCACAAAATCTCCTATCTGTGCCCCTGACTATTGAGTCCCCAATTACTAATGATCTGCTCCTCTCCCCCTTCCCTTCTGAGCAACAGGGACAGACTCCGTGCCAGAGGCCCGTACCCCATGGCTTACCCCTGGTAAGTCGTCCCCCCCACAAGTATCCAAAACGGTATACTTGTTACTCAGGGGAACGACCGCAGGGGGTCCCTGCACTGACTGCTTCTTCCCAGTCCCTCTTACAGTTACCCATCTATCTCCAGTCTTTGGTGTAACTACTTCCCTGAAGCTCCTATCTATGACCCTCTCTGCCTCCCGAATGATCCGAACTTCATCCAGCTCAAGCTCCAGGTCCCTAACACGGTTTTTGAGGAGCTGGAGTTGGGTGCATTTCCCACAGATGATTTTGCTGGATAGCTGTTTCCTGAACAGCTACCGCACTGTTTTGTCTGCCACTGGTGCTAAGGTCTCGGTCATTGACAGGCTGGAGCTGACCTTTGCTCCATGTTGTATTGCTACCGAGAATGTTGTGTGTATCACATCCATAAGTATTCCAGAAATGTTATTGTGTGAGGAAGGCAGTAATATAGGATCACTTATGTTCATGGATTTCTCAGACAGAGCTGGGAAACTGTGGTGTTTGACCTCGTTGAAATGCAGAGGCGATTATTTCTGGGTGTCCGGGGCGGGATTCTCCTTTGGCCGCTGCCAAAATCGGGAATGGCGATTGTGCAGAGAATAGACTTCGATGGCTATATTGCTGCAGGCGCTGGTTTGACGCTAAATCGCGAATCCCTGTCTCTTCGAAAACGGCATCACTGCGTTGCACTCCAAACGCACTGGCAACACCGTTTACAAATCATTAATTGGCCTATTCTCCAACTCTGATTCACCGCCTCCGATTGGCCAAGTTCCCGAAGGTGCAGTTCATTTGTGGTTTTAAAAATTGTGATCCTGGCGTCATGGCTGCAGAGAAAAAGGGAGGAGAGATAGGACATGGAGTGACTAGGCGCTACCGGCCGTACTGGTTGGGGTGGGGGGGGGGGGGGGGGGGGGGGCTGTCAGGGCCGGGAGAGGGGGGACGCCCCCCTCCCACGTGAATTCAACTCCGTACTTATCACAGCACTCTACGTCCCACCCCAGGCGGAAGTGAAGAAATCACTTAACGAACTTCACTTCACCATCAACAACAAAGAAACAAATCACCCTGAAGCCCTGACAATCGTGGCTGGAGACTTTAACCAGGCCAACCTCAGGAAGGTCCTACCTAAATCCAGCAACATATCTTGTGCCCCACCAGAGGTGCAAATACCCTGGACCACTGCTACACGAGCATCAAAGCGGCGTACCGCTCCTTCCCCCACCTCACTTTGACAAATCCGACCACAAGTCTGTGCTCCTACTGCAGGCTGACTAACAACGACTCAAGTGTGCTGTAACAGTCAATAAAACCGTGCAGTGCTGGTCCAAGGCATCAGTGGACAACCGCTGTAGCTCCATACAGTTTGTGGACTTGTCCATATTCAAGGCTGCGGCAGCTAACCTGGGCGAGTACGCAACCACCGTCAGAGACTTCATCAGTTAGTGTGTCGAGGACTGTGCACTAAAGAAGACAACACGGGTATTCCCCAATCGGAAACCTGGACAACCAAAGGGTTCACGCCCAGCTGAAGTTTCCGGATGGAGGCGTTCAAGTCTGACGACACTGACCTATATAAGAAATCCAAATATGACGCTCGGAAAGCTATCAGGGACGCAAAAAGACAATACCGCATCAAACGTGAGTCCCAGGCCATCAGCACAGACTCGCGATGTCTGTGGCAGGGATTACACAAGCTTACGGGCTCCAAAGCAAGGCCAGGCAGTATATCTGGGGCTGGCGCACCACTCCCCGATGAACTGAACAATTTCAATTTCTGTTTTGAACTGTCAGCCAATACATCAGAGCCACCAACCCCAACAGCAATGGACACACTATTCCAGCCTCAGAGGAAAGAGTTTCCTTCTTGAAAGTGAACTCGCGGAAAATGATGGCCCCCAATGTCGACCCCGGGTGAGCACTCAGATCCCACACAGACCAGCTGCCGTGTGTATTCACAGACATCTTGAAAACCTCACGTCGCTGCTGTGAGATTCCCACCTCCGTCAAGAAGACCACCGTAATACCAGTACCAAAGAAGAACACGGTAGTCTGCCTGAACCACTACCGAACGGTGGCCCTGGCGTCTGTTATCATGAAATGCTTCGAGTGGCTCGTCATGCGGAGGATGAAGGCTGGCATGGTGTACCGAAAACAACCACTCTCTAAATGTTGGGAAGACCAAGGAACTGATCATCGATATTAGAGAGCGTGCCACGGCACACACTCCTGTCTGCATCAATGGCTCCGAAGTGGAGAGGGTCGGTAGCTTTAATTTCCGAGGGCTCACCATCACCAACAGTCTGCCCTAGTCTACTCACGTTGATGCAGCAGTCAAGAAAGCCCAACAACATCTCTCCTTTCTACGGAAGCTAAAGACATATCTGAATCGACTCTCAGAAACTTTTACTGATGTGCGATCGAGAGCATCCTATCCGGCTGCATCACAGTTTGGTATGGCAACTGCTCGGCCCAAGATCCCAATAAACTGCAGAGTGTGGTGAACTCAGCCCAAAGCATTACACAAGCTTGCCACCTTCACATTGATTCTGTCTACAACTCCCGCTGCCTCAGGAAGTCAGACAGCATTATCAGAGACCCTTCCCACGCAGGCATTGCCTTCTTCCAGACTCTTCCATCAGGCAGAAGGTACTGAAGTGTAAAGACCAGGAAATCAAGACATAGGAACAGCTCCTTCCCTACAGCTACGAGACTCCTCAACAGTTCTCCCTCGGACTGATCTATTCACTGCAGGAACACTATTTACGACGCCCTATGCTGCTCTTGCTCTTGTATTTGCTTTGTTTGGCCCTGTGTTTCTCACTGCAACCAATCACTATTTGTCGATCTACCATTTGTCAATATTCCCTGGTGAGTATTCTTTTTTTTTGTCTGCTATGAACGTACTGCGTACGTTCCCTTGGCCAGAGAAAATGCGTTACACTGTACTTCGGTACATGTGACAATAAGTCGAATCAAATCAAATTAAATCAAGACAGGCTGAGCAGCCGAGGTGCCTCCCCACAGGACTGGGTCATAGAACATAGAACAGTACAGCACAGAACAGGCCCTTCGGCCCTCAATGTTGTGCCGAGCCATGATCAACCTACTCAAACCCACGTATCCACCCTATACCCCTAACCCAACAACTCCCCCTTAACCTTACTTTTTCTAGGACACTACGGGCAATTTAGCATGGCCAATCCACCTAACCCGCACATCTTTGGACTGTGGGGGGAAACCGGAGCACCCGGAGGAAACCCACCCACATAGGGGGAGGACGTGCAGACTCCACACAGACAGTGACCCAGCCGGGAATCGAACCTGGGACCCTGGAGCTGTGAAGCATTTATGCTAATCACCATGCTACCCTGCTGCCCAGTGGGTCAGTGGCCAGGCAGTGATCCCCATTATGGCGGTTGTCTTGCGGCGCACTGACTAACCACCCACCTCGGCCCTTGGTTCTCCAGTGACACCGGCCGTATTGGTGCGCCAACCTATGCACCGCACTCCTCCTCCGCAGCGTCCCCCCGACCCAAAACACTCCGCCGAACCGGCCGCCACTTACCGGCGGACACCGAGAGTGACATCTATGGCAGCCCCCAGTGAGAGCAGTGCTAGCCAACGGTTCCGCTACCATCATAGATGGGTGCTAGCACCAGAAGCCTGCATGGTGCTGGACATCGGCTGGTCAAGAGTGGCGAGATGCGGTGAGGGGTGCGGGGCTGGAGCCGCAGTGCCAACCTGGGCTACCGTGTAGCTCATGGAATATTTTTGCGTTGGGACTATGCACGTTCTGCAGACAATGGCGTTTGGAGTTTGCCCAGAAATGGTTGCCGCTGTGGTGGTTTTCGAAGGTCTGCCAGGAGCTCTGCGGCCGTTTGAACGGGGCCGGCCGAAGAGGAGGGGAAAGCTGCAGCAGCGGAGCAGCAGGCAGCAGAACGGTCTGCAGAGGTGCAGGTGGCAACCACACAGGCTGGTGGCCGGCTGCCCAATAGTCAGTGGAAGAACTGCCAAGGAGGCGTCGCATGAAGGCTCGTGTCCACTGGCACCTCGGGCGCATGGGGGAGGACACCCTCTTCTGGTGACCGTCAATCTGCCCGTCGCCCTGAACATTCACGCGACGGGGTCCTTACAGTCGCCGAGTGGGGACCTATCCAGGGTCTCACACGTTGGTGCGCGGCCAGATCCGTGTCATCACAGCGGTCCTACATGTCCAAGTGGATCAATACATCCATTTCAATGGGCATCGAGTCCATCAGGATGGCAGGGCAGCGGGGTTCGTCGCCACCGCCGGGAAGCTGCGGTTACAGGGAGCGATAGCTGGGATGAATGTCGCCCTACGAGCACCTGTGGATACGAGGCCGCTCTACAACAACCCAAAGGGGTTCCACTCAATGAACGTTCAGCTTGTCTGTGGCCATCAGCTGCACATCGTATACCTCTGCTGCTGACGATGATCTGAGCAATAAGGAAAGGCTGGGTAGGCAGGGACTTTGTTCCCTGGAGCCATAGAGGCTTAGGTGTGATCTTACCGAGGTCTACAAAATGATGAGGGGCATATATAAAGTCATCATCTTTTCAGAAACGTTGAGGAGTAGAGAACTGGACGGTATAGGTTTACAGTTAGAGGGGAGAGATACAAAAGAGACCAGAGGGTAAATGTCTTCACACAGAGGATGGTGAGCATCTGAATGCCAGAAGCAGTGGTTGAGGCAGGTGCAATTTTTTCATTTTAAAAGCAGTTAGACACTTACATGGGCAGGGTGGGTATAGAGGGAATTGGCCCAAATGCAGGCAAGTGGGACTAGCTTAGTGATAGAAACTGGGAACATGGACAAACTGGTCCAAATGGCCTGTTTCCATGCTGTAAGCACCTATGACTCGATGAGTCTTTCATACTGGCACACTTGGCGATCTCTCACATGTTCAAGGCCTCCCCCGCTCCCCCCCCCCACCTTTTCGCAGCTGGGGGTTGTGGGTGTTTGGCTGCTGAATAACAGGAGTTACCTGCTGTATCAGTGCTCATAACACATATCTGCAGGTCACAGATCAACGCTACTATCCGCTACAACGACGCCTAAACAGCCACCACGGGTGTGGTCCAGCAGTGCATCGGCATCCTGAAGATGCGCTTCAGATGTCTGGACCGCACTGGAGGGGCCCACAAGTAAATGGCTGGGAGAGTCGCCCATATTGTGGCGGCTTGCTGCACCCTCCCAAATATCGCAAAGCTGAGGGGCGATGTGCTTGAAGAGGAGGATGAGGAGTAAGGGCAGGTCTCGTCCGACAACGAGGATGTGGGGGACAGGGGCATTGGACAGGACATGGGGACCGGGCAAGGACGGGAGGCCGCAGGCCATGTGCAGCAGTACCAATGTGCACGGGATGTTCTGATCGCTCCGGGTACACCGACTAGGGTGGCCATAGAGAGGGGGTATTAGCCAGGGGCACAACCACAAAATCCCAACCTTACACCACGACACCCCCTCGGTGATACCTAAATACCGCAGTACAGGGTTGTGGTCCTGGTCGACAGTAACAGCGGGTGTGGTCCAGGGGATGGTGGTTGATGACAACCCGCTCTGCAATGATTTTTGTTCTCCGCATCGTTCAGCAACATCTGACTCCTGCTCGCTTTCCACCATCCACCTCGGTGAAACTGCGTTGGACTGGCCATTCCATCACATGATCCCATCGAATCCCTGCGGTAGGGACGGTCGGGGGCGGGGCAAGGAGTGTGGGCAGCACGGTTCACCCACAGTCCTACACCATTTCCCCGCTCCCTTCCACCAGCCAACCCAGACTAGCCCAACCTTCACACCCATATGACAGGTCACCGAGACGGATTTTAACAGTGGTCAAAGATGTTTATTGTCAACAAATCTAACAGATTTGGGCCCAAGACCCTATTACTAAACAGAGCCCTGCACCCGTGCCAACTCAGCTAATTTTCTGGCCTTAAGGGCACTAATTCTACGCTTACATCGATTCCCAGACAGTACAGGTGGAGTGGAGGCAGCTTGCAGTGATTACTGCCCAGCTATCTGGGTCATCGTTCGGGTCGTCTTCTGGGGCGACCGGGCGTGGATGAGACCGGTCAATTTTCAGATTCCCAGGTGGCCTGGTGCCATCCTGTACTGTCCTCTGCCCATCGGATGCGAGATAGCCAGGAGGGGGAGTCCGAGGTGCTGCAGCATTTTGGTACCGCCCCTGCGGGAGTCACCGGCCGGGGCCCCATTAACTCTTCCTACTTTGGGTGCCTAATGGCCCCCAGGCTAGTCCATGCGACGGTAGTGCGAGCACAGCCACCCCACCGAGGCTCTCCGGCTACCTGCCGCTGCCAGTCCTGGAAGCCCGCTCTGGTCTGGACGATGGTCCGCACACTCGCGGCGATGGAGCACAGGAACTGGACCATCTCCACCTGGGACTGCACCACATGATGTTGCGACTGTGCCACCAGCTTCTGGCTTTGTGTCACATCAGCCAGTTACTGCACCATCTCCCTCTGGAACTAAGCCAACTCGCTCTGAGTCTGCGCCACTTTCGCCAGTGCCTGGGCCAGGCTGTGGACTGCCGATGCAATGTCCAAGTGGCTCTGGGACATGGCTTCCTGTGAGCAGCCCTGTCAAGGAAATCGGCCAGTGCCTGCTCAGAATGGCCAAGGCCTTGGACATGCAGATCCATGACCGAAACTATCGCCCGCAATGCCTCCACCGCAGATGCCAGCCATGCGATGTTGTCGTGTGTGGCACGCATAGTCGGCACGACCTCCTGCTGCTGCACGTGTTTGTACTCCTTCAACTGCACCTGCAGATACTGGATGTCCGCCGACAAACCCTCTTGTAGTCCCTAGCTCTGTGACTGCATCTCCACAATCGATAGGACTTTGTGCTCCAGAAGCCCGAGACCCGTCTAGATGGCAGCAAGTCCCTGGTTTCGCCCTGCTCTACGACCCTCTAAACTCTAGGGTGTCCTAACATCAATGCCTGTTCCGGATCACCCTGTGTGCGAACAAGCTGGTTTCCCAGGATCTTCGTCACTATCATGCCGAGACGAGGTGAGTGCCTCTCGGATGGTGGATGGTGTTGGAGACAGCTCTGTTGGCAAATCACTGTCATCGTCCAACACACGTTCCGGGGTCTCCTGAGTCTTAGTCGGTGGGCTGGCGACTGAGCTGCTATCAGCATCGCTGTTGGGCTCACCGTGGGTTAGCAGGGTGGTCGCCGGCTGTAGCACCGGCTGGGGTGCCAGACGTCCATCGCCTGATGGAACCACCCCATGTCCAGCAGGTTCTGAAAGACACAAGACAAAATGCATGCTAAGACCGCCGAACGGGGGGATGGGGATTGGCGTGGACCGGGTATTGAGGTGTCGGGTGAGGGTTGTGTGGATTGAGGGTGGGATGTGGACACACCAGTCATGGGGTGCCGCAACTCAGCCGTGCCTCACTTCATTGGCCTGTGTCCGCACTCCACCTCGGCAACGGCACTATCCTCCCGGACGCCGGCCAGGGCCCTTTTCTCGGCCATGGTGAGGGGCCGCAGATCTGTTTGTGCCCCTCCCGTCTTCTCCTGCGCCCGGCATTTCGGTGCAGCCTTTACCTGGGGAGGAGGGGGCACAAAGGAGCCAACAATGTTAGACAGCCAGACCCATGCAACCCAGGGATTTGTTAGCTTGTGGTATCACTGGCCAGGGCACCCAGCCATGGTGGCTGCTATGGGTGCAGATAAGTGGGGCAGGGCGGGCGGCCGCATTCCGATAACATAGAACATAGAACAGTACAGCACAGAACAGGCCCTTTGGCCTTAGATGTTGTGCCGAGCGTCGCCCGAAACCAAGATCAAGCTCCCACTCCCTGTCATTCTGGTGTGCTCTATGTGCCTATCCAAAAATAGCTTGAAAGCTCCTAAAGTGTCCGACTCCACTATCACAGAAGGCAGTATATTCCACAACCTAACCACTCTGAGTAAAGAACCTACCTCGGATATCCCTCCTATATCTCCCACCCTAAATCTTATAGTTATGCCCCCGTGTAACAGGTACATCCACCCGACGAAATAGTCTCTGAACGTCCACTCTATCTATCCCCCTCATCATCTTATTAACCTCTATGAAATCGCCTCTCATCCTCCTCAGCTTCAAAGAGAGAAGCCCTAGCTCCCTCAACCTTTCCTCATAAGACCTATCCTGCAAACCAGGCAGCATCCTGGTAAATCTCCTTTGCACCCTTTCCAATGCTTCCACATCCTTCTTATAATGAGGTGACCAGAACTGCACACAATACTCCAAATGTGGTCTCACCAGGGTATAGTTGCAGCATAACACCGCGGCTCTTAAACTCAAGCCCCCTATTAATAAACGCTAACACACTATACGCCTTCTTCACGGCTCTATCCACTTGACTGCAAACGTTCAGAGATCTGTGGACATGAATCCCAAGAACTCTCTGTTCCTCCACATTCCTCAGAACTCTGCCCTTGACCCTGTAATCCGCATTCAAAGTTTTTCTATCAAATTAATCACCTCGCACTTATCAGGGTTAAACTCCATCTGCCATTATTCGGCCCAGCTCTGCATCCTATCAATGTCTCTTTGCAGACTACAACAGCCCTTCACCTCATCCACTACTCCACCGATCTTGGTGTCATCAGCAAATGTACTGACCCACCCTTCAGCCACCTCCTCCAAGTCATTGATAAAAATGACAAATGGCAGCGGACGCAGCACTGATTCCCGTGGTACACCGCTGGTAACTGGCCTTCAGTCTGAAAATTGTCCATTCACCACCACCCTCTGTCTTCTATATGATTACCAGTTACTTATCCAATTGGACAAATTTCACTCTATCCCACACCTCCTTACATTCTTCATGAGCCAACCATGGGGAACCTTATCAAACGCCTTACTAAATTAATTTAAACAACATCAACTGCTCTACTTTCATCTGCACACTTAGTTAGCTCCTCAAATAATTCAATCAAATGTCTGTGCCAAGACTTACCCTTCACGAATCCGTGTTGACTATCCCGGATTAAGCTTCATTTTACCAAATGGTCATAAATCCTATCCTTCAGGACCTTACCGACCACCGAAGTAAGACTAACTGGCCTATAATTACCAGGGTCATTCACCTTCCCATTCTTGAACAGAGGAACAACATTCGCCACTCTCCAGTCCTCTGGCACTATCCACGTAGTCTGTGAGGACCCAAAGATCAAAGCCAAAGGCTCTGTACTCTCATCCCTTGCCTCCCAAAGAATACTTGGATATATTCCATCTGGCCCAGGGGACATGTCTACCATCAGGTTTTTCAAAATTGCTAATACACCTTTCCTCAGAACATCTACCTCCTGCAGCCAACCCGCCTGTATCACACTCTCATCCTCAAAAACATTGCCCCTCTCCTTGGTAAACACTGAAGAAACGTATTCATTCAACGCCTCTTCTATTTCTTTCTGATTCCATCACAAATTCCCACTACTGTCCTTGACCTGTCCTAACCGCACCCTAGTCATTCTTTTATTTCTCACATAGGAGTAAAAAGCCTGGGGTTTTCCTTGATCCGACCCGCCAAGGAATTCTCATACCCCCTCCTAGCTCCCCTAAGACATGTTTAAGCTGATTCCGTGCTACCTTAAATCCCTCAAGAGACCCAACTGAACCTTGTTTTCTCACCCTTACATCTTATCATCTTGATAAGACATTCAACCTCTTTTGTGAACCATGGTTCCCTCACACATCCATTTCCTCCCTGCCTGACAGGGACATACCTATCAAGGTCACGCAGTATTTGTTCCTTGAACAAACTCCACTTTTCATTTCTGCCTTTTCCTGACAATTTTTTTTCACATCTTATGCTCCCTTATTCTTGCCTAATTGCACCATAATTAACCCTCCCCCAATTATAAACTTTGCCCTGCCGTGTTCTGTCCTCTAGTGGGTGGGGGACGGCCGTGTTGCAGATGTGTGTGTCGGCGCGGGGTTAGTTCCAAGGTCACAATGCTGCCTACTCTGGCCACCCTGAGAAGGTAATGAACCTTTTCTCGGAACTGATGGCCGGTCCGGATGATGTTGATCAGGGCACTGGCCATCTGTGCCACCTGTGCCCAGGCATGGTGAACGGTGGCGGCTGGCAGGCTCCTTCCAGGTCCGGGATACAGGATCATTCTCCTCTCCTTCGCGTAGGTCCAGGAGAGTCTCTAGTTCGGCGCCAGTGAAGCGTGGATCTGCTCTCCTCGCTGCCATGTTGTTGGCTGGGATGACGTGTGTGAGGAGTGCAGTATGCATGTGTAGCTGCAGCTTGTCAGCCTACTCAGTGTCAATCACTGACCCGGTGAATCCAGCACCCTTTCTCATTGGAATCAATTGTGTGCCACGTGGCGCCGGTGCTAACCCAGAACAGTAGCATAATCTGTGCAGGTGTGGCGCCGATATTTCTGTCGTAAAAATCCACAAATTATCCGTTGGCGTCAATGCCAATAGTTAACCACAGAAATGGTTAACCCCTCCCTCCATTTTTCGTGATTGGCGCGGGGAGCACATTGGGATTACGTCGGATTACAGGATATTTCCTCTTTCTTCGAGTATGGCCACGTTTTGTTTCCAATATGATCAGCCGGAATTCATCCGATACAATCCATGGCCGAGATAATACTGCCCTGCATGATTATACAGCTGATCAATATTGAGAGGCGAGTTTGAGGATGGTGGGTGCTATGATGCTTATGCGAATCCAAACACATGGTCGTATTTCCCTCTGCACTATCTGTACGGACAATTGCAATATGTGAGCAGTTACTGCACTTTACATCAAGGGAACGTTTTCTCGAGTAACATGCCTGTAAGGAGTTCTAACAAAATAAGTCAATGGTCAATCAGGGAACCCCCCCCCCCCCCCAATGATTTGAGTCAGGCCTGGCACAACGGAAGATAGTTGTGATTGGATGTTAAACATTTCAGCACCACGACATCACTGCAATAGTTCGTCAGCACCGTGTCCTTTGCTAAACCATCTTCTGCTGCGTCAACAAAACCTTTCTTCCTTCACAAGGTCAGAAGAGAGGATGTTCGCCGACGAATGCACGATGTTCAGCACCATTCACAACTCCTCTGTTACTGATGCCATCCATGTCGAAATGCAGAAATATCCAGACTTGGGCTGACAAGGAACAAGTTAAGACGGTGGTTAACACTGCTGCCTCGGGTTCAATTGTGGCCTCGAGTAACTGTGGAGTTTGCATGTCATGCGTGCGTTTCCTCTGGGTGCTCCAGTTTCCTTCTCCTGTCCAAGATGTGCAGGTTAGATGTGCTAAATTGTCCCATAGTGTCCAAGGATGTGTAATTTTGAACGGGTTATACGTTAGATCGTGGACAGGCCTGGATAGAGTGCTCTTTGAGTAAACATAAGAACATAATAACTAGGAGTAGGAGTAGGCCATCTGGCCCCTCGAGCCTGCTCCGCCATTCAATGAGATCATGGCTGATCTTTTGTGGACTCAGCTCCACTTTCCGGCCCGAACACTAACCCTTAATCCCTTTATTCTTGAATAAACTATCTATCTTTACCTTAAAAACATATAATGAAGGAGCCTCAACTGCTTCACTGGGCATGGAATTCCATAGATTCACAACCCTTTGGGTGAAGAAGTTGCTCCTAAACTCAGTCCTAAATCTACTTCCCCTTATTTTGAGGCTATATCCCCTAGTTCTGCTTTCACCCGCCAGTGGAAACAGCCTTCCCGCATCTATCCTATCTATTCCCTTCATAATTTTAAATTTTCTATAAGATCCCCCCTCATCATTCTAAATTCCAACGAGTACAGTCCGCGTCTACTCAACCTCTCCTCATAATCCAAACCCTTCTGCTCTGGGATTAACCTAGTGAATCTCCTCTGCACACCCTCCAGTACCAGTACGTCCTTTCTCAAGTAAGGAGAATAAAACTGAACAGAATACTCCAGGCGTGGCCTCACTAACACCTTATACAATTGCAACATAACCTCCCTAGTCTTAAACTCCATCCCTCTAGCAATGAAGGACAAAATTCCATTTGCCTTCTTAATCACCTGTTGCACCTGTAAACCAACCTTCTGTGACTCATGCACTAGCACACCCAAGTCTCTCTGCACAGCGGCATGCTTTAATATTTTATCGTTTAAATAATAATCCCGTTTGCTGTTATTCCTACCAAAATGGATAACCTCACATTTGTCAACATTGAATTCCATCTGCCAGACCGTAGCCCATTCACTTAACCTATCCAAACCCCTCTGCAGACTTCCAGCATCCTCTGCACTTTTCGCTTTACCACTCATCTTAGTGTCATCTGCAAACTTGGACACATTGCCCTTGGTCCCCAATTCCAAATCATCTATGTAAATTGTGAACAATTGTGGGCCCAACGCGGATCCCCGAGGGACACCACTAGCTACTGATTGCCAACCAGAGAAACACCCATTAATACCCACTCTTTGCTTTCTATTAAATAACCAATCCTCTATCCATGCTACTACTTTACCCTTAATGCCATGCATCTTTATCTTATGCAGCAACCTTTTGTGTGGCACCTTGTCGAAGGCTTTCTGGAAATCCAGATATACCACATCCATCGGCTCCCCGTTATCTACTGCACTGGTAATATCCTCAAAAAATTACATTAATTTAGTTAGCCATAGAACATAGAACATAGAACAGTACAGCACAGAACAGGCCCTTCGGCCCTCGATGTTGTGCCGAGCAATGATCACCCTACTTAAACCAACGTAAACCGTCAACCCGTAACCCAACAACCCCCCCCATTAACCTTACACTACGGGCAATTTAGCATGGCCAATCCACCTAACCCGCACATCTTTGGACTGTGGGAGGAAACCGGAGCACCCGGAGGAAACCCACGCACACACGGGGAGGACGTGCAGACTCCACACAGACAGTGACCCAGCCGGGAATCGAACCTGGGACCCTGGAGCTGTGAAGCATTGATGCCAACCACCATGCTACCGTGAGGCCCCCATGACCTGCCCTTTATGAACCCATGCTGTGTCTGCCCAATGGGACTATTTCTATCCAGATGCCTCGCTATTTCATCCTTGATTATAGATTCCAGCATCTTCCCTACTACCGAAGTTAAGCTCACTGGCCTATAATTTCCTGCTTTCTGCCTACCTCCTTTTTTAAACAGTGGTGTCACGTTTGCTCATTTCCAATCCACCGGGACCACCCCAGAGTCTAGTGAATTTCTGTAAATTATCACTAGTGCATCTGCAATTTCCCTAGCCATCTCTTTTAGCACTCTGGGATTCATTCCATCAGGGCCAGGAGACTTGTCTATCTTTAGCCCCATTAGCTTGCCCATCACTACCTCCTTATTGATAACAATCCTCTCAAGGTCCTCACCTGTCATACCCTCATTTCTATCAGTCGCTGGCATGTTATTTGTGTCTTCCACTGTGAAGACCGACCCAAAAAACCTGTCAGTTCCTCAGCCATTTCCTCATTTCCCATTATTAAAACTCCCTTCTCATCCTCTAAAGGACCAAAATTTACCTTAGCCACTCTTTTTTGTTTTATATATTTGTAAAAAATTTTACTGTCTGTTTTTATATTCTGAGCAAGTTTACTCTCATACTCTATCTTACTCTTCTTTATAGCTTTTTTAGTAGCTTTCTGTTGCCCCCTAAAGTTTTCCCAGTCCTCTAATCTCCCAGCAATCTTTGCCACTTTATATGCTTTTTCCTTCAATTTGATTCTCTCCCTTATTTCCTTTGATATCCACGGTCGATTTTCCCTCTTTCTACCGTCCTTCCTTTCTGTTGGTATAAACCTTTGCTGAGCACTGTGAAAAATCGCTTGGAAGGTTCTCCACTGCTCCTCAACTGTTCCACCATAAAGTCTTAGCTCCCAGCCTACATTAGCTAGTTCTTCACTCATCCCCTTGTAATCTCCTTTTGTTCAAAGACAAAATACTAGTATTTGATTTTACTTTCTCACCCTTCATCTGTATTTTAAATTCCACTATATTGTGATCGCTCCTTCCGAGAGGATCCATAACTATGAGATCACGAATCAATCCTGTCACATTGCACAGGACAAGATCTAGGACCGCTTGTTCCCTCGGTGGTTCCATTACATACTGTTCTAGGAAACTATCGCGGATACATTCTATAAACTCCTCCTCAAGGTTGCCTTGACCGACCTGGTTAAACCAATCGACATGTAGATTAAAATCCCCCATGATAACTGTTGTACCATTTCTACATGCATCAGTTATTTCTTTGTTTATTGGCTGCCCCACCATAACGTTACTATTTGGTGGCCGATAGACTACTATCAGTGACTTTTTCGCCTTACTGTTCCTGATTTCCACCCAAATGGATTCAACCTTATCCTCCATAACACCGATGTCATCCCTTACTATTGCCCGGATGTCATCCTTAAATAACAGAGCAACACCACCTCCCTTACCATCCACTCTGTCCTTCCGAATAGGTTGATACCCTCGGATATTTAATTCCCAGTCGTGACCATCCTTTAACCATGTTTCAGTAATGGCCACTAAATCATTGTCATTTACGATGATTTGTGCCATCAACTCATTTACTTTATTCCGAATACTACGAGCATTCAGGTAAAGTACACTTATGTTGGTTTTTTTACCTCAATTTTGAATCTTACCATTTCCAGTTTTATTCCTTTTGTTATTACTGGGCCTATTCACTGAGCTCCCCTCAGTCACTGTACCTTGTACTGTCGCCCTTTTAGATTTTTGACTATGTATTCTCTGCCTTGCACTTTTCCCCTTACTTCCTTTTGCTTCTGTCCCTGTTTTACTACCTTCCAACTTCCTGCGTCGGTTACCATCCCCCTGCCACATTAGTTTAAACCCTCCCCAACAGGTCTAGAAAACACCATAGGACATCGGTTCCAGTCCTGCCCAGATGCAGACCGTCCGGTTTGTACTGGTCCCACCTCCCCCAGAACGGGTCCCAATGCACCAGAAATTTGAATCCCTCCCTCTTGCACCATCTCTCGAGCCACGCATTCATCCTATCTATCCTGACATTCCTACTCTGATTAGCCCGTGGCACTGGTAGCAATCCTGAGATTACTACCTTTGAGGTCCTACTTTTTAGCTTAACTCCTAACTCCCTGAATTCCGCTTGTAGGACCTCATCCCGTTTTTTTTTTACCTATATCGTTGGTGCCTATGTGCACCACGGTAGCTGGCTTTTCACCCTCCCCCCCCACCCCCCCCCCAGAATGTCCTGCAGCCGCTCCGAGATATCCTTGACCCTTGCACCAGGGAGGCAACATACCATCCTGGAGTCTCGATTGCGTCCACAGAACCGCCTGTCTATTCCCCTTACAATCGAGTCCCCTATCACTATAGCCCTGCCATTTTCCTTCCTGCCCTGCTGTGCAGCAGAGCCAGCCACGGTGCCACAAACCTGGCCTCTGCTGCCTTCCCCTGGTGAGCCATCTCCCTCAACGGTATCCAAAGCGGTATATCTGTTTTGCAGGGAGATGACCGCAGGAGACACCTGCACTGCCTTCCTACTCTTGCTCTTTCTTTTGGTCACCCATTTTCTATCTCCCTCATTAATTTTAACCTGCGGTGTGACCAAGTCGCTAAACGTGCTATCCACGACCTCCTCAGCATCGCGGATGCTCCAAAGTGAGTCCATCCGCAGCTCCAGAGCCGTCAAGCGGTCTATCAGGAGCTGCAACTGAACACACTTCTTGAACGTGAAAGAGCCAGGGACAGTGAACGTGTCCCTGAGCTCCCACATCGCACACGAGGAGCATGACACGGGTCTGGGATCTCCTGCCATATCTTAAACCTTAGGTAATCTTATACAACAACAATTTCAATATAAAAATAAATAAATTAGACAATGAAAAGAAAAACTACTTACCAGTCACTTACCAGGGTTAAAAAGCACCTCCTTACACTCTGCACCGAATTACCTCACTGCACCAAATTACCAAGTTGCAATCCCACTCTGGATGAGTCTCACTCAGGATGTGTATCCTTGAAAACCGCTAGCTTACTGAGTGCGCTCTCTGTCTTTTATGCTAATTGATGACTCAAAAAATACCTAAACTTCAATGAGAAGAATACAATGTGCCCCTAAACAGGCCTGTGATTGACATATAACTGCCTCTCAGCAATTAGGGTGGGGGCAGCTTCAACGAATCAGACACTAAGCTGCACACTGCCCTTTTAACTGAAAAACAGCAGAATTTGATTTTCCACTTACCTATCCTGATTTACCTGATTTACCTCACTGCACCAAATTACCAAGTTGCAATCCCACTCTGGATGAGTCTCACTCAGGATGTGTGTCCTTGAAAAGCGCTAGCTTACTGAGTGCGCTCTCTATCTGTCTTTTATGCAGACCTCAGCTAATTGATGACTCAAAAAATACCTAAACTTCAAAGAGAAGAATACAATGTGCCCCTAAACAGGCCTCAGGTGATTGACAGATAACTGCCTCTCAGCAATTAGGGTGGGGGCAGCTTCAACCAATCAGACACTAAGCTACACACTGCACTTTTAACTGAAAAACAGCTGATTTTGATTTTCCACTTACCTTTCCTGATTTTCCTGATTTACCTCACTGCACCAAATTACCAAGTTGCAACCCCATTCTGGATGAGTATCACTCAGGATGTGTGTCCTTGAAAAGCGCTAGCTTACTGAGTGCGCTCTCTATCTGTCTTTTATGCAGACCACAGCTAATTGATGACTCAAAAAATACCTAAACTTCAAAGAGAAGAATACAATGTGCCCCTAAACAGGCCTCAGGTGATTGACAGATAACTGCCTCTCAGCAATTAGGGTGGGGGCAGCTTCAACCAATCCGCGTTTGGCCACTTTATCGTCAACGAGACAATCTTTCAGTATAATCAACGCGGAATATTCTATCATATTGTTGTGAGACAATTCTTCTTTCCTCCACCCTTGTTCAAGGGTTCTGAGATGAATGGATATTCCAATGTGCGATCTGCAGACTCTGCCAAATGTGTCTTATGTGTGCGTGAAAGATCAACTAATTTGAATGTTCGTGCGCTCGCAAAGAAGGTAGCCATGATGTCCAGATACCCGCACTGGGCAGGGTGGGCACAGTAACAAGTCTCTGAACAACAGGCTAAGGTCCAACAGATGTATTTGAAATCAAAGCATTTTGGAGCGCTACTCCTTCATGAAGAAAATCTATTGAACTTTAACATGGTATTCTGAAACTTCTTACTGCTCCCTGAGACGTTTCATCAGCTCTTATGCGGTTCTCTGTAAAGGTTCTGGATAGGCTTCCTGGCGTTCCGCGTGAGGCTTCACAATTCTTGTCTTCCGTATGTCGGTTGATATGGTTGACAACTTCAAGGTTATTTTAAGTATCAGGTGAAGTACTTCTGTGCTCCTGCAGGGGGTCTACTGATGTGACTGTTGCGAGTAGCGCTGTTGCTTTGGGACGTTTTGGGCTGGAATTCTGCCGACAGGTCCTAAACAGTGGAGCTGCTATGAAACGATTATGTCCTCTGCGATGGCAGAGTTATCCTGGGAGAGGACGGCACTGTTTGAATCGAATTTGGATGATGTCCTAAAGTCACTGCCCATTCTTGTTCTGCGGAGATTTCAGATAGATCGTTTTAGAAGTGTATTTCTCGGCGCCTGCAAGGGCTCGGGGATCACTGCTGTCCAGCAGACCATTAACGTATGCTTGGGTTGAGATACGGCACCTTCAATATTCGTTGCCGAATAGCCGAACGATGGGCTGGCCAACTAGAAGTATATTAGACATTATCTTAGTTACCTGTCTTCCTCGAAAGGAGGCTCGCAATATGTTCAGTATATCTTTACTTCTCAAGATCTCCTAATTGACCTCAATCGATGAGAATAAGCATTATGCTTTGCAGGCTTGTAGGCAAGAAAAACCTTGATTTTTCTCGTTTATATGAAAAATCTATTTTCTAGTTTGCATCAGCGGAGACGCCAATAATTATCAGTGATCAGATTCAGAGTAAGCATAAATACAGGCGTAATGTCAATACTGAAACTGCGGTGCCCTAGGTCTGGGATTGAAAGCGGTGCGCGTGGCTCACGTTTGAGCCTGTCTGGAGATTATATCCGTGTATGTGTGGGTAATGTTCTCGAGGTGAATATGAGCGATTAAAATGGAGGAAGGCGTTGCAGTAATGGCATAACCATGTTTGACTCCATTCTTCACTGAAACATACAATCCTTCTCTCTTTTGTTGTCAATATTTTCTACGTGCTATTCATTGTCACTGTGTAGACGACAGACCATTTGGCATTTTACCATCCAAGCATATTTTATTATCAGAACGCTATCGCTGATTGTCATCAATTATTATAATAGCCCTCTTCCAGTCATAGAAACGTGTTATGACAGCTCCAAGTCAATTACCTCAATGAACAATATGGATTAGATTCAATATAAAGTTATATATATTTTTCACCAGAATATTTAGACTAGAGCTTCGGTATTTTAATTAATTAAAAAATGGACGGTTGATGCATATTTTCTAGACAAAACCTATATAGGTTCCGTGTGCAATTTTGAACAGGCGGCTCACTTTCTGTTTTCATGCGTTAATTTTCTTGGATTGAAGTTCTTTGGAAGGTTTTCATGCTGAGAGGAGAGATTACAGCTCGTGCTACTCGCGCCCAGACTCCCTTTTCACTGCTGTAGTTTTCACCACAGCTAATTTTTATGGGTTAGATGTTCATCTTGGGCAGCAGCCATTAATTTGAAATGCACAAACAGCCAGTAAAATATGTGCTACCTGAGTCGTCGTGTCACTTTCTTGGCGCCAGACAGAGCAAATGACTCATGCACCAGTCATCGGCGTATTGACCTTCCAAAGAGGAGAAACCTGCTTTGGTTGCATAAGTTGAATAAGCAATCAGAGATGGGAAAGAGCTATTTTGTTTTACTTACTCTCTGTCAACGGGGATCACGCAGTTTAATGACAAGAAACTGTAGCTCAGCACTACTTCACAATTCAATGAAAAATAACGGGAACGACAGGTGATTCTCTAACACTCGTCAAGAAAAATTGTGCACGAATTCTAATGAGGTAGTGATTAGGAACAGGATGAGACTAAAACCTCCTCATACCAGACTCCCCGGACAGGCGCCGGAATGTGGCGACTAGGAGCTTTTCACAGTAACTTCATTGAAGCCTACTCGTGACATTAAGCGATTTTCATTTCTTTTTCATTTCATTAATGTGTTAATTCTCAAGGACAGGTAACAGATAGATCAATAAACGTCTACTTTCCACACCGCAGCTAACTGTAATTCTATGCAGTTTGCTGCAACATCCTGGTTTTATTCACAACTTTAGTGAGGCTCTGGCTGGGCCATCCAATAACTGACTAGCTCGCGAGACCATTTCAGAGGATATTTATGCGAGTCAACCACATTGCTGTGAATCTGGAATCACATGTATACCAATCCTAAGTAAGCATTGGTATTTCCTTTCTGAACGGACATCAGTGAAACAAGATGTGTTTTACGAATAATTTTTATTGAATACAAATTTCACCATCTGCCGTGTTTGGTTTCGAACACTTGTTTCTTGAGTATCACCCATGGTCCAGTGACAATACCACCGCGCCTCCTGAGGATATTTAGCTGATTCTTACACCGTGAACTAACGGCTGTTTCTCACAAGTCCGCCCGTTCCCAAGTGTTTATTCCAGTTCAATATTTCATTTTGTCCAAATGGAACCAGTGTCATGTGAGAGTACCTTTAAGAAATGAATGTTTAAGCAATGTACCTTCAAGAAATGATGCAGCTCATATAACTGAAGTGATGTCAGAGGGGGGAGCTGAGCTGAGATGACATCTGCTTTTTCTGCTTTTAGTTTCAGTTTGAGAAAGCAGCTGGCTGGCTGGTTTATCTGGAAAATCTTCGTTTCTAAATATTTCCTGGTTCTAGTCGATGTCATGGAATCAGAGTTATGGGCTACAGTTGGGTTTTTACATTATGTCGTCACACCTTGAATACATTTGTTCTGATTCTACTGCTACATGCATTGACAATAAGGCACATTATCTTTCCAAGCAGAGACGAATAAGACCGTGGAAGCACATTAGTGGAGAGAAAGTACATGACCCTGAGATCGAGAGAAGAAAGAACTCCATCACGTTACTGTTTGCTTTCTCTGCTACTTTCATATTGTTATGGCCAATTATTATCATATGGTGGCGAATGTCGAGTTTGGGTTATGAGTCCACATAGCTACCCAGTTTTGTACTTGAAATTGGATTCATGCTCCAACTCCTGAATTGTGACTCAAGTACATGTAGTACAAGTACACGGTGATGAAGATAAATGTTAGAGAAATGTGCCTGGCTGGTTTGCTGTGAGCTGTTTTGAAAGGAGAAAACCAGTTTTGAGAACATAGCTTGGGTGTGTCTGTGTTTTTCAGGGAGCTGGATTTGTTGTGATCTCTGCCTTCATGGACGTCTGTCATAGACTATCTCTGAAACATTTGGGTGATTTAAACTCATAATAGTAATGTCTTTAACCTGATGTGTTTCTGTTTAATGGTGTTAAGTCTTTTGGAGTTTTGAAGGGACATTTTGAGGGATTATTTAGTGTTGTGTTATTTTCGGGGTTATCTTTGAAGTAAGGGGTGTTAAGAGATCCAATGTTTATTTAAAAAGTGTAAGTTGAATTCATGGAATAAATATTGTTTTGTGTTTAAAAACCCACGTGTCCATAATTGTCATACCACACCTGCAGAACAAGCCGTGTACTTCAAAAGCAACACTCCATTAAAGGGAGAGGTTGGTTGAACTCCATCCACAACACCACGCAGCAGGAGAAATCATTGTGATGTAGATAATTGAGACAAATTACACATTGAATGATGCATTGATTGTAAAGAGTTAATGATTAGAGACAGGGGTAGGCTGCAACACTCTCAGTAAAGTAGTGTCACTTCCTGATTTTCAAAGTATGGAAACAGACTAGTCAACAAACCTTTACATTCTATATTGGACCTGAGTTTATGTATTTGTAGTTTTCTGCAACACACAATTTTCAACGCCGTTCAGGGTAATGATTATCGTTTCTTGAACCTCACGTGTAACCACTCCGTATGTTACCCTTATTCATAATTCACGTATTGGGGATTCTGACAGTCTTTCGTGAAAAGTGTGATCTCTCCAACTGTGTCAGCTGCTACCTTGTGGCAATGGCAATGGCGGATCTACTGGTCATAGATCTGATATTCATGCAGATTCCGATGTTTTACTACTGGTCACAGTTTATTTTCTTGTATTCCATTCCAATATGTAGCATCCGTGCTCTTCTGCTTGATGCGGCCATGGACTGCTCTATCTGATTCACCATTGCGGTCACATTTCGTCAATTCGTGGCCATTTGATGCCAGAAGATCAAGAGTAACTATTGGAAAAAATAAACGGCCGCCGTGGTTCTCTTGTCAGTGACCGTATAAGCTATTTGAAAACATACTCAGGTATTTTATGTTATCTAGAAAATATTGGTTTCTAAATATTCCCTGGCTCTAGTCGATGTCACGGAATCAGAGTTATGGGCTACAGTTGGGTTATTTCATTATGTCGTCACACCTTGAATACATTTGTTCTTATTCTACTGCTATATGCATTGACAATTGACAATAAGGCACATTATCGTGCCAAGCAGAGCCGAATAAGACTGTGGAAGTACAGTAATGGAGAGAAAGTACATGACTCCGAGATCGAGAGAAGAAGGAACTCCATCATGTTACTTTTGCTTTATCTGCTACTTTCATATTTTTATGGCCGATTATTATTATATGGTGGTGAATGTCGGGTTTGGGTTATGAGTCCACATATCTACCCAGTTTTGTACTGGAAATTGGATTCATATTCCAACTTCTGAATTGCGACACATGTACATGTAGTTACACGGTGATACAGATACAATCAGCCCCATAGCTCAAAATATCCTGCTGACCAAAGATATAACATAATCACTGATAACATGTGTATTGATATTTATTACAACTGGGAGAGGAACCAACTGGATATTCGACTTCCACCAGCTGCTGTGTTCATAACTGTTAACATTAAAACACTAGCTGAGATACACTTCCTGCGAAACATAATAAAACCCATTCAAGGTGGGTAAGACACACTTCCACTAATAATTATAACATATGAATCAGGCCCACCATCAGGCCATTCAGCACCTGGAACATGATACTCCATTCACGAATATCCTCGCTGATCCCATTGTCACCCAACCCCGACCTCTGTCAACCTTTCACCTTCTTTTAATAATTTGGTTTTTAATAATCCCTATGGGACTTCATTCAAAGATCCAATGGCACGACTTTATTTGTCTTTCTAGAAAGAGAGTTCCAACGACTCACAACAATTTGAGGAGAAATAAACTCACTGCTCTCTGTCGTACATGAGGGCCACTAACTTACAAACAGTGACCATATACTTTCAGATTGTCCCACAAGTGGAATTCCCCTTTCCTCATCTGCTATTGTTCGTCACGATTCACAGAATCACAGAATAAGCAGAGCAGAAGAGGCCCTTCGGCGCATTTAATCTCAATAACTGCCGACCTACTTTCCAGCACTTGCCCCATAGCCTTGAATGTTAAGACGTGCCAAGTGCTCATTAAGGTACATTTTGAAGGATGTCAGGCAACCCGCCTCTACCACCCTCCCATACAATGCATTCCAGACCGTGACCATACTCTGGGTAGAAAGATGCTTCCGCAAATCTCCCCGAAACCTCCTGCCACTCACCCCTCGTAACTGACCCTTAAACTAAGGAGACAACTGCTCCCTTTCCACACTGTCCATGTCCCTCATAATTATGTAGATCTAGATCAGTCTTCTTTACTCCAGAAAAAACTACACGAACCTACCCAACCTCTCTTCCTAACTTAAATGTTCAATCCCAGGCAACATTCTGGTGAATCGTCTCTGTGCAATCACATCCTTTCTGAAATGTGGCGACCAGCACTGCACACAGTACTCTAGCTGTGTCCTCACCAAAGTTCTATTCATCTCCAAAATGACGCCTCTGCTTTCGCAATCTCTACCCCGATTCATAAAGGCAAGTGTTCGTCATGCCTTTTTCATTACACTCTTAACCTGCCCTTCCGCTGTCAGAGATCAATGGACAAAGTAGCCAAATCCCTTTGTCCATTGGAACTTCCCAGTGTCAGGCCAGTCATTGAATCCTTCCTTGTCAAATTGTTTCTTCCATTACGTCAAATTTTTAGGGTTAAATACCTTCTCCCACTTTTCTGCTCAATTGACCATCCCGCCGACATCTTCACACAACCAAAGTCACTCAACCTCATTGTTAATCACCCAGCCAATCATTGTGTTATCCGCAAACTTGCTGATCCTACCCCCCAAATAGTAAGCTATGTTGTTTATATAAATGACAAACAATAGGGGACTTAAAGCAAAGAAAAAGTGCTGGAAAATCTCAGCAGTTCTGGCAGCGTCTGTAGGGAGAGGAAAGAGCTAAAGTTATAAGACAGAGAAAGTGAGAAATATCGATACTGTGGTTTGAGAATGAAAGACGAGTCATAGCCACAGAAACCCAGGGAAACCGGGTGCCAATAGCCACGGAAACCACGGGGAAAGAGTGTTCATTGCAGTCCCCAGAGTGATCAGAAGTTGTGAAAGGCCAAATAGCAGAGAAACTAACATCAGAGGGTAAATTGTGACAGATGCAGATGTGGGGGAGGGGAAGGGGGAAGAAAAGGGGAGAAAGGGTAAGGAATGGTGGATATGGTGAGGCGGGTTAAATATATATAATGAAAGACAAGATAGGAAGAAATGGCAAAGGACAGTTCAAATTAAACGAGATGTAAACAAATGGGTAGGAGTGGGGTCGAGCTAATCATCTGAAGTAGTTAAATTCGATGTTGAGACCGGAAGGCTGTATCGTGCCGAACCGGAAGAAGAGATGTTGTTCCTCCAGTGTGCGATGAGCTTCACTGTGCCTTCAGTTTGTGCGCATTCGGACGCCGACCTTCCCAATGCTTGCCACTTTAACAATAGACCCTGCTACCATGACCATATTTCTGTCTTTGGCCTGCTACAATAAGCGAGTGAAACTTTCTCCGCAGACTGAAATTCTTCTCTCTAATCAGTCAAATGGATCACATTCTTAAGGGAATCCTTATCTGGATTTAGTTTCAGTGGTTCTAATTCTCTTCTGAGATCCCCTTGCTTCGTTCTGGAAAGTGTCAGGCCACTGAAAAGGCGATTGGTTAATTATACATTCGTCAATTATGCATTGATCAATTAGAAATTAATTAATAACACATCCTGAGTGAGAAACAGCCAGAGTAGGAATTAGAATTTGCTAATTTGGAGCAGTGTGCTAATTCGGTGCAGATTGCGAGGAGGTGCATTTTCCCTATTTTGTTTTGTTTTCTTCTGGTTTTGTAACTGTTAATCACAGGGAGTGATCCAGAGGGCATACTGGGAAGGCAAGTGATACAAATACCTGTTCAACTTGTGGGGAGGGGGTGGGGAAGGGGCTGAAGGGAATATATTATTATTTAGCATTTAATTTTACAATACAAATCTAGCGTCAGGGCCATATAATTAATTGTAATTCAATCTAACACTAATTCAAGTCTTTATCTTAAATTAATTAACTAGTGCATAAATGTCACTCAGCGGGGTGCAGTGCTCCAAATGTGAGGTGTGGCAGATGTGTGACGCTTCCCGCGTTCCGGTCGACTACATCTGCAACAAGTGTAACGAAAGGCAGCTCCTTCAGACTGCGTGGTTCGGTTAGGGCAGCAGTTGGATGCACAGGGGTTGGTTTAGCACAGTGGACTAAACAGGTGGCTTGCAATGCAGAACAATGCCGGCAGCGCAGATTCAATTCCCGTGCCGTCCTCCTCGAACAGACGCTGGAATGAGGCGATTAGGGGATTTTCACAGTAACTTCATTGAAGCCTACTTGCGCCAATAAGCGATTATTATTATTACGTAAGAGCAAGCAGATGGCGGAAAGCCTCACAGATAGGAGTTATAGAGATGTGGTCACACCAAGGTGCAGGAAGACAGCTGGGTGACCGATAGAAATGACAGCCAGCAAGTGCAGGAATCCTCTGTGGCTGTCCCCTCACGAATATGTAAACCTTTTTGGATACTGGTGAGGGGGGTAGCCTATCGGTAGAAAACAACAGCAGCCAGAACAGTGGCACCACAACTGGCTCAGTTGCTCAGCAGGGGAGGGAAAAGCGCGTGAGAGCGATAGTTATCGGGCACAGGTTGGTGCTTCTGTGGAAGTGAAAGGGTCTCCAAGATGGTGTGTTGCCTCCCTGGTGACAGGGTCAAGGATGTCTCTAAACGTAAAACGGATATCGTGAAGGGGAATAGAAAACAGCCAGATATCGTTGTACACATAGGTACTGGCGACATAGGCAGGAAGAGTGATGAGCTCCTGCAGGAGGAGTTCAGGGAGTTGGACAGTAAGCTAAGAATCAGGGCCTTTGGGTTGTAATCTCAGGAATACTCCCTGCGCCAGGTCCCATGGAGTCTAGAAATAGGAGGACAGTGCAGCTAAACACGTGGCTAAACCAGTGGTGCAAGAGGAAGGGTTTCAGATTCTTGGATCTTCGGGATCTCTTCCGGGGCAAAAACAAAAAAGATTGGCTCAGGTAAATATTTGGTCCTTTAGAGAATGGGAAGGGGGATTTAATGATGGGAGATGAAGAAATGGCTGAGGAACCGAACAGGATTTTTGGGTCGGTCTTCACAGTGGAAGACATAATAAACATGCAAGTGACTGATAGAAATGAAGCTATGACAGGTGAGGACCTTGAGACGATTGTTATCACTAAGGAGGTAGTGATGGACAAGCTAATGGGGCTAAAGGTAGACAAGCCTCCTGGCCCTGATGGACTGCATCCCAGAGTGCTAAAAGAGATGGCTAAGGAAATTGCAAATGCACTAGTGATAATTTATCAAAATTCACTAGACTCTGGGGTGGTCCCGGCGGATTGGAAATTAGTAAACGTGACACCAATGTTAAAAAAAGGAGGTGGGCAGAAAGCGGGTAATTATAGGCCAATGAGCTTAACTTCGGCAGAAGGGAAGATGCTGGAATCTATTATAAAGGAAGAAATAGCGAGGCATCTGGATGGCAATTGTCCCATTGGGCAGACGCGGCATGGGTTCATAAAGGGCAGGTCGTGCCTAATAAATTAGTGGACTTTTTTGAGGACATTACCAGTGCGGTAGATAACGGGGAGCGAATGGATATGGGATATCTGGATTTACAGAAAGCTTTTAACAAGGTACCACACAAAAGGTACCGCACAAGATAAAGATGCATGGTATTAAGGGTAAAGTAGTAGTATGGATAGAGGATTGGTTAATTAATAGTAGGCGAAGAGTGGGGATTAATGGATGTTTCGCTGGTTGGCAATCATTAGCTAGTGGTATCCCCCAGGGATCTGTGTCGGGCCCACAATTGTTCACAATTTACATAGATGATTTGGAGATGGGGAACAAGGGCAATGTGTCTAAGTTTGCAGACGACACTAAGATGAGTGGTAAAGCAAAAAGTGCAGAGGATACTAGAAGTCTGTAGAGGGATTTGGATAGATTAAGTGAATGGGCTAGGGTCTGGCAGATGGAATACAATGTTGAAAAATGTGAGGTTGTCCATTTTGATACGAATAACAGCAAAAGGGATTATTATTTAAATGATAAAATATTAAAAAATGCTGCTGTGCAGAAAGACTTGGGTTTGCTAGTGCATGAGTTGCAAAAAGTTGGTTTACAGGTGCAACAGGTGATTATCATAGAATTTAGAGTACGGAAGTAGGCACCACGGACCATCGGGGCTGCATCGGCTCTTGGAACGAGCACCCTGCCCAAGCGCACAACTCCACCCTATCCCCATAACCCAGTAACCCCACCCAACACTAAGGGCAATTTGGACACTAAGGGTAATTCAGCATGGCCAATCCACCTAACCTGCACATCTTTGGACTGTGGGAGGAAACCGGAGCACCCGGACGAAACCCACGCACACACGGGGAGAACGTGCAGACTCCGCACAGATAGTGACCCCAGCCGAGAATCGAAACTGGGACCCTGGAGCTGAGAAGCATTTGTGCTAACCACTATGCTACCGCGCTGCTCCTAAAGAAGGCAATGGAAGGCAAACAGAATTTTGTAGTTCATTGCCTGAGGGATAGAGTTCATGACTAGGGAGGTAATGCTGCAATTGTATATGGTGTTAGTGAGGCCACATCTGGAGCATTGTGTTCAGTTTTAGTCTCCTTACCTGAGAATGGACGTACTGGCTCTGGAGGGTGTTCAGATGAGATTCACTAGGTCAATCGCAGAGCTGAAGGGGTTGGATTCCGAGGAGAGGTTGAGTAGACTGGGACTGTACTCGTTGGCATTTAGAAGGGTGAGTGGGGCCTTATAGAAACATATACAGTTATGAAGGGAATAGGTAGGATATATGCTGGCAGGTTGTTTCCACTGGCGGGGAAAAGGCAGAACTAGGGGGCACAACCTCCAAATAAGGGGAAGTAGGTTTAGGACTGGGCTTACGAGGAACTTCTTCAACCAAAGGGTTGTGAATCTATGGAATTCGTTGCCCAGTGAAGCAGTTGAGGCTCCTTCATTAAATATTTTTAAGATAAAGATTGTTTTTCGAAGAATAAAGAGATTATGAGTTATGGTGTTCGCGCCGGAAAGTGGAGCTCAGTCCACAAAAGATCGGCCATGATCTCATTGAATGGAGGAACAGGCTCGAGGGCCAGATGGCCTACTCCTGCTCCTAGTTCTTATGTTCTTATATTAGGTGCGACCTGTACAAGAAGGGCGGGTGGCAGCAAACTCGAGGGGCACCAATATCCTGGCGGAGAGGTTTGCTAGTGTCACTCGGGAGGATTTAAACTAATATGGCAGGGGATGGGAACCAGAGCATTTGCTTAGAAGATGTCAGAACTGGAGGGGAAATAGATAACACAAATAATAGAACATCACCCTCAGACAGAGCAAAAAGGCTGAGAAGTGTGAGAGTGGATGTGGTCAATGCAGAACTGAGGGTATTGCACACGAATGCGCGCAATAGATGGAACAAGGTAAATGGGTTTGTTGCACACATTGAAATTGGCCGATACGATGCTGTGCGCATCACAGAGACGTGGCTGCGAAGGGATCAGGGCTGGGACCTAAATATACAAGGATTTGTGTCCTGTCGAAAGGACCAGCATATGGGAAAAGGGGGTGGGGTTGCATGGTTCGGACGGAACGAAGTTAAATCGATAGCAAAGAGCGATATAGAATCAGAAGGCAAAGAATCTCTGTCGGTAGAGTTGATGAATCGCAAAGGTAAAAAGACCCTGACGGGTGTTGTGTACAGGCCTCCGAGCAGTAGTCAGGACGTAGGGCAGAAAAGTAATCAGGAGATAGAAAAAGCACGTAAAAGGCAAAATCACAATAATCATGGGCGACGTCAATGTGCAGGTGGACTGGGAAATTCAGGTTGTTAGTGGATCCCAAAAAAATAATTTGTGGAACTTTTGAGAGATTTTTTTTGGAGCAGCTTGTGGTGGAGCCCACTTGGCAAGAGGCAACAGGATTTGGTGATCTGCAATGCGGAGACTTGAATAGGGTCCTTAATGTGAAGGAAACATCAGGGAGCAGTGACCACGAAATGATCGATTTTACCCTGCAGTTTGAGAGGGAGAAGCAGGAGTCATATGTAACGGTATTACAATTATACAAGGGTGACTACAAAGACATGAGGGAGGAGCTGGCCAGAGTTGATTGGAAAAGGAGATCAGCACGAAAGACAGCAGAACAGAAATGGCAAGTGTTTTTGGGGTTATTCGGGAGGCACAGCAGAACTTCATCTCAAGGAGAAGGAAACATGCTGAGGGTTCACGAGGGAAATCAGGGGCAGCATAAAGCAAAAAAAACAAACATACAAAGTGGCGAGGATTAGTGAGAAGCCAGAGGATTGGGAATAATTTAAAAGCGAGCAGAGGACAACTAAAAAAGAAAGAAGGGGGGAGAAGATGAAATATGAGTGAAGTTCGCTAGTAATATAAAAGAAGGTAGGAAGAGTTTATTTAAATGTATAAAAGGTAAAAAGAGAGGCAATAATAGACATTGGACTATTGGAAACGTGGTTGGAGAAGTAATAATAGGAAACAAAGAAATGGCATAATAACCGAATAGTTACTTTGCATCAGTCTTCACGGTGGAAGACACCAGTCGGATGCCAGAGCTCCAGGAGAAGCAGGGGCAGAGGTGAGTGAAGTGGGTATCACTAAGGAGAATGTTATGTGGAAACTGAAAGGTGTGAATGTGAATAAGTCACCTGGACCGGCTGGCTTACACCCCAGGGTCCTAAAAGTGATAGCTGAGGAATTTGTGGAGGCATTGGTGGTGATCTTTACGGAATCACTGGAAACAGGAAGGGTCACAGAGGGCTGGAAAGTGGCTAATGTAACACCGCTGTTGAAGAAGGGAGGGAGGCAGAAGACGGAAAATTATAGGTCGGTTAGCCTGACTTGGGGCATTGGTAAGATTTTAGAGTCTGTTATTAAGGATGAGATTGCGAAGTACTTGGAACTGCATGGTAAAATAGGACTGAGTCAGCACGGCTTTGTCAAAGGGAGGTCATGGCTGACAGATCTGTTAGTTATTTGAGGAGGTAACAAGGAATTTAGACAAAGGAGAACAAGTGGACGTGATTTATTTCGATTTCCTGAAGGCCTTTGACAAGGTGCCGCATAGGAGGCTGTTAAATAAGTTGAATGCCCATGGTGTTCAGGGTAAGATCCTGGCATGGATAGAGGATTGGCTGACTGGCAGAAGACAGAGAGTGGGAATAAAGGGCTCTTTTCCAGAACGGGAGCCGGGGACTAATGGTGTGCCTCAGCGATCTGTACTGGGACCACGACATTTCACAATAGACATTAATGATCTGGAAGAAGGAACGGAAGGCATTGTCGCTACGTTTACAGATGATAGAAAGATCTGTAGAGGGACAGGTAGTATTGAGAGAGCAAAGAGGGCTGCAGAAGGTATTGGACAAGCTCGGAGAGTGGGCAATGAAATGGCAAATGAAATGCAATGTGGAAAAATGTGAGGAAATTCACTGTGGAGGCCTAATTTAGGCATAGATTATTTTCTAAATGCGGAAATCCTGAGGAAATCAGAAGCACAATGGGACATCGGAGGCATTGTTCACGATTATCTTAAGGTTAACGTGCAGGTTCAGTCGTCAGTTAAGAAGGAAAATGTAATGTTAACATTCGTGTCAAAAATACAAGACCAGGGATGTATTTCTGAGGCTGTATTAGGCTCTGGTCAGACCCTATTCGGAGAATTGTGAGCAGTTTTGGGCCCAGTATCTACGGAAGAAACGAAATGAAATGAAAATCGCTTATTGTTACGAGTAAGCTTCAAATGAAGTTACTGTGAAAAGCCCCTAGTCGACACATTCCGGCGCCTGTTCGGGGAGGCTGTTACGGGAATCTAACCGTGCTGCTGGCCTGCTTGGTCTGTTTTCAAAGCCAGCGATTTAGCCCAGTGTGCTAAACAGACAGAATGTACTGGCCTTGGAATGGGTCCAGAGAAGGTTCACAAGAATGATCCCTGGAAAGAATAACTTGTCGTATGGGTAACGGTTGACGACTCTGGGTCTGTATTGTTGGGATTTAGAAGGATGAGGGGGGGGGGGGCATCTTATTGAAACTTACAGGATACTGCCAAGCCTGGATAGAGTGGACGTGGTGTTTCCACTTGTAGGAAAAACTCGAACCAGAGGACACCATCGCAGACTAAATGGACGATACTTTAAAACAGAGATGAGGAGGAATTTCTGCAGCCAGAGGTGGTGAATCTCTGGGACTCTGCCGCAGAAAGCTGTGGAGGCCAAATCATTGAGTGTCTTAAGACAGAGATAGATAGGTTTTTGATTTAAATGGGATCAAGGGTTATGGGGAGAAGGCAGGAGAATGGGGATCAGAAAATATCAGCCATGATTGAATGCCGGAGCAGACTCAATGGGCCGAATGACATAATTCTGCTCCTTTGTCTTATGGTCTTCGGTCCAATTACTCCAAATTAATTTTCTTTCCCATGTTCAAACTCCCTGCGTCACGTCTGGTCTCAGTTCCGAGATTGTTTCAAACTCGTTGAATTTACCCTCATATCTCTTACTTTCAGCAACAGTAATTGCAGTACATTATTCGTAACATTAGAGACAGTCATGGACAGTATTCAAAGGATTGGCCCATTTTAGGATTTGCTCAAATTTCTACAAATTCTATAATTTGCAAGAATCATTTTATTTTACAGGATATTTTAGCTAATATTTGAAAGGACTCCCCTCTATAATTGTGAATCCAACAGATGCACCTCTTCAGAATTTCCTCCTTTAGTTTCCCCACCACCGACGTGAGTCCCACTGGTCTGTGGTTCCCTGGCCGGTCTCTACGACCTTTCCGAAATAATGGGACAACGTTAAGCTCTCTCCCAGTACGCTATCGCCTCCCCGGTAGCCAGAGACGAATTAAAAGTTTGGGCCAGAGCCCTTGTCCTTTCCTCACATGCCTACTACAGCAGTCCGGGACACAGTTCGTTTGGTCCTGAGTAGTTTTCCACGTTTAGGCATGCCAACACCTGAAATACCGTCTACTCACTATGTCGATATGCTCAATAAGCACACATTCTCTCTCCCTGAGTTCTACATCTCCCTCGTCATTCTCTTGCTTGAAGACAAGTGGGATGATTATAGAGGTTTCAATAAATTTGTCTCTCATGCTTCTAAACTCCATTCGATAAAAGTCCAAGTTTCCAAGAAACCACACATTTCTCGTTAGGGTGTATGACACCTATTCTGAACAGCTGCCGATGCAACTGCATACGTTATGAAATAGAGCGACAAATATACTGCACACGCATCAAATCTGCCCTCGCCAATGTCCTGTATAATTGGAGCGTAAACACTTCCATTTTGTGTCCATTCTCCTCACAATAAACGACAACATTTTATTAGATTTTATAATTCCCCTTTCTCCATGCATAAAATCCATTTCTGCTTCGTGTTTTGGGAGATCCAAATTACGGTGAATCTCTCACCATTTCAATTATTTACCTCTGCTTATATTATTGCTGCTAAAATGAACAATGTCATTTGTTGACTTGGTAGCATTAGACTGGTCGGGCACTTTCTGAACTCTATTCATTCATTTTAGGCGAAGATTTATTCGCCATTCCCTCAGGATTTGGCACATTCTGATTTCCACGGGGACCAGGAAGAAACACAGGAGAGGCTTCAATATTCAAAACCATAAAGATGCAGAGATTGAGGTCAGGGCAAATGCGTCATTTTAATGTTCACCATCACTGACAGTATTACCATTCAATGGTTTTAAAAAAATTACATTGTGCATTTGTTTGAAAAATGTAGACTTTCCGTTTTGTGGCATCCATTCCAATGACATTTCCACTACTATTCAATAATCTGAGTAAATGTATCAATATTTGAGTTGCTGAACAATCAGTTTTGCTTGCATAGTACCGCAGGAAAGATCAGATGCCAGCTGAAAAATGTAATATTGTGTCTTAATAAACTACGTATTAAGTGAGTGGAACGATGGAAATAGATTCGCTCGCCAGTTCCTTCGTTGTTTTCACATAATTCAATAAAAATAGTTTTTAAAATCGATTTTTAATTAACTAGTATATTAGGCATTTCTCACAATCCACCATCCGCCCATCAACCGTTTAATCGTGTTTTGTTCAAAATGCCGGACGGTTTCTGGTTCTTGAATGCTATACAGTTGCAGAGCTGGTGGGTGATGTTATGGGTTTGGTTTCCATTCAGAAACATAGAACAAATACAGTGCAGAAGTAGGCCATTCGGACCATTCATTGTACGCAGACATTCTGAAAGAGTACCCGACGTAGGCCCAACGTCTCCAACATATCCCCATAACCAGGAATTATGACAGGAAGTTAGCCAGGAAGGACCGAAAGGGAGAGTTAAGAAGAGCGAGGAGAGGACACGAAAAGTCGTTGGCGGACAGGATCAAGGAAAACCCTAAGGCTTTCTATAGGTATATCAGGAAAAAAAGAATGACTAGAGTAAGATTAGGGCCAATCAAGGATAGTAGTGGAAAGCTGTGTGTGGAATCAGAGGTGATAGGGGAAGCGTTAAATGGATATTTTTCGTCAGTGTTTATACTGGAGAAAGACAGTGTTGTCGAGGAGAATACTCAGGTTCAGTGGACCAGGCTAGACGGAATTGAGGTTCACAAGGAGGAGGTGTTAGCAATTTTGGAAAGTGTAAAAATAGATAAGTCCCCTGGGCCAGATGGGATTTATCCTAGGATTCTCTGGGAAGCCAGGGAGGAGATTTCAGAGCTTTGTCCTTGATCTCTATGTCGTCTTTGTCGACAGGAATAGTGCCGGAAGACTGGAGGATAGCAAATGTTGTCCGCTTGGTCAAGAAGGGGAGTAGAGACAACCCTTGTAATAATAGGCCTGTGAGCCTTACTTCGGTTGTGGGTAAAATGTTGGAAAAGGTTGTAAGAGATAGGGTTGATAATCATCTTGAAAAGAACTAGTTGATTAGCGATAGCAAACACGGTTTTGTGAAGGGTAGGTCATGCCTCACAAACCTTATTGAGTTTTTTGAGAAGGTGACCAAACAGTGGATGAGGGTAAAGCGGTAGATGTGGTGTATATGGATTTCAGTAAGGCGTTTGATAAGGTTCCACACAATTGTAGGCTATTGCAGAAAATAAGGAAGTATGGGATTGAAGGTGATTTAGCGGTTTGGATCAGTAATTGGCTAGCTGAAAGAAGACAGAGGGTGGTGGTTGCTGACAAATGTTCACCCTGGAGTTCAGTTACTAGTGGTGTACCGCACCACTAGTTTTGGGGCAACTGCTGTTTGTCATTTTTAAAAATGACCTGGAAGAGTGTGTAGAAGGATGGGTTAGTAAATTTGCAGATTACACAAAGGTCGGTGGAGTTGTGGATAGTGCTGAAGGATTATATAGGATACAGCGGGACATAGATACGCTGCACAGCTGTGCTGAGAGGTGGCAGATGGAGTTTAATGCGGAAAAGTGTGAGGTGGTTCACTTTGGAAGGAGTAACAGGAATGCAGTGTACTGGGCTAATGGCAAGATTCTTGGTAGTGTAGATGAACAGAGAGATCTCGGCATCCAGGTACATAAATCCCTGAAAGTTGCCACCCAGATTAATAGGGCTGTTAAGAAGGCATATGGTGTGGTTGCCTTTATCAGTAGGGGGATTGAGTTTCGGAGCCACAAGGTCATGCTGCAGCTGTACATAACTCTGGTGCGGCCGCTCCTGGAGTACTGTGTGCAGTTCTGGTCACCACATTAGAGGAAGGATGTGGAAGCTTTGGAAAGGGTTCAGAGGAGATTCACTAGGATGTTGACTGGTATGGTGCAAAGATCTTCCGAGGAAAGGCTCAGCGACTTGAGGTTTTTTTCGTTAGAGAGGAGAAGGCTGAGACGTGACTTAATAGAGACATATAAGATAGTCAGAGGGTTAGATAGGGTGGACAGTGAGAGTCTCTTTCCTCGGATGGTGATGACCAACACGAGGGGACATAGCTTTAAATTGAGGGGTAGTAGATATACGACAGATGTCAGAGGCAGTTTCTTTACTCATAGAGTAGTAGGGGTGTGGAACGCCCTGCCTGCAACAGTAAGGACATTTAAGTGGTCACTGGATAGACATATGGATGAAAATGGAATAGTGTAGGTCAGATAGGCTTCAGATGGTTTCACAGGTAGGCGCAACATCGAGGGCCGAAGGGCCCGTACTGCGCTGTAATGTCCTTTAACCCTGTAACCGCACCTAATATTTGGTCCACTAAGGGGCAATTTACAATGGCCGATCTTTGGACTGTTGGAGGAAACCAGAGCACCCGGAGGAAATACTCACAGAAATTAGGGGAAAGTGCAAACTCCACACAGACAGTCTAGAATTTTACCTAGAATTTATAATGCAGATGGAGGTATTTCGGCCCATCGGATCTGCACTAGGCCTTGGAAAGAGCACCCTACTTATTCCCAGGCCTCCAGCCTCTCCCTGTAACGCCACATAACCTTTTTTGGACACTAAGGGCAATTTGTATCATGCCAAATCCAGCTAACCTGCATATCTTTGGGCTGTGAGAGGAAACGGGAGCACCCGAGGGAAACCCAGGCAAACACGTGGAGAACGTGCAGACTCAGCACAGACAGTGACCTAAGCCGGTAATCGAACCTGGGACCCTGGCGCTGTGAAGTAACTGTGGTAACCACTGTGCGACCGTGCTGGCTGAGCAGTCACCAAAGGCTGGAAACGGATGCGGCTCCCTGGCGCTGTGAGGCGGCAGTGCTAACGACTGTGCCACCGTGCCGCCTAGCAACTTGTCCTAGTACTTGATGACTAATCTGCTTGAAGACGACATGCAGTATAATAATTTCGAAGCAATAATGTGCGACTGCCCATGCGAAAGACAAACCACGTTAAATGATGTCCCATACCATGCCTCAAACTGGAGGAAACCAATGCAGACCCTTTTCATAGAAAAGCCCTGTGGCAATCGGTGAGACGTGACGGGAACGGGACTGTGAAATCTGGAGCAGGCCAACTTCCGAAAGGCAGGTAGGTGGCTGAGTTTGATGAAGTTGTGAACCTGGCTGGAAAACCACATTCAGTAGCTCATCTACCTAACATAATCCTCACCCTAATATGTATTTCTGAGTGCAGACCCTTGGTAAGACAGCAGTAATAAATGCACGGATAATGACACTTCAGCAAAGAAATAGAGCGTTCTTCCAGGGACTGAAGGGGTCAGGCTCACATTTGAGGCTTGAGCTAGTTGGAAAACGACACTAGTCGAACATCTGCTCTGTCAATCTGCAGAAGACCAATCTACCAGTAGAGTGTCCGTCAAACAAAACGTGTTTTATTCACAGGCAGCAACGCGACATATTGTATCCGGCAAGTCACACCATCTGAAGTGGGGTTCTGGAGTCGGAATGGGGAGGAATCTGATTGATTATTCTAAACATAAATATGCAGAGATCAAACAGCAAACAGGAAAGCGAATTTCCATCTTTTTCCTGAATTCGACTGGACTGCAAATTACTTTTGAACATTTCATAATGTATTTGCAAACAGGAACGCTGCTCTGAGTTACAAAGATGTGCAGAGTAGGTGGATTGGCCTTAAATTGCCCCTAAGTGTCTCAAGATTGGGTGCGGTTCCGGCTTTAAAAGGGATAGGGTGGAGAATTGGGCCTAGGTAGGGTGTTCCGTGGGAGGTTCGGTGCAGACTGGGCTTAATGGTCTCGTTCTGCGCGGTAGAGATTCTATGAGATGTTCACTCTTTGAGCAGATAGAGAACCGGAGGTTGCTTCCAATATCTCACATATTGTTTCTTCATGCAACATGCTCCTAAAGGCGGGTGTTTACAAGAAATTATTATTAGACAGTTAAAAGATCATGTTTGACAAAGTAATGCATTGACTTGCAGTTGCAGCCTGATTTAAGATTAATCAGGAAATGTCCCTGATCTTCCTGCCAGCCAACACGCTGTGACAAAGACTGTTTTGTTGTTGATCGACATGTTTCGTCGCACGATGACTGCACCTTCTCTCGACTTCAAGCCGGAGCTCCTGACCCAGAGGCAACTGTAATAAAATATGTCTTTCATATCTGACAGGAGACAACAAGAATTGAAAGGTGTCCAGTTTAAACACTTCCTGTCAGCAAAACGATCCATCATTTTCAACAGAATGTGAACACTTTTCAACTGACTGGATATCGAGCAATAAAAAGACGCAAGCGGTCTTTTGTTCAAAGCAAAGAGAAAAAAACCCGAATTACACTAGCGACGGACAGTAATTTTTACTGTTAAAGTTGGTCTTTCTGTTTGATATCTCAATACAAAAATGTTGTCCATAACATCCTCAGACGCGTAACCTCCGGCGTGTTGAATTCTGGATGGACATACTGACGCTGTCTTGCACAGCCCGTCCATCAACCAAAACTGCTCACGCTGGCCGCTGCAGCATGAACGTGGAGTAACTATGGTGCAGAGAGGAAAGACACGCACCCTGTTTACTGCACTTGCTAACATAAAGGATATGTTTAAACGATTAATTTAAAAGGAGAATTAAGTTTCAAAGAGAGTTGTGCTCATAACTGGGCGGAGACAACAGCGGAGAAGAGGGAGAGATTATGGGAGTAAAGGAACCAGGGAGAGATAACGAGCGACAGAGAAAACCTGGGTGGGGTGGGGCGGGGGAGAAGAGACAGGGGGGTACAATGGCAGAGGGAGACAACAGGGGAGTCAACCTGCTGGGGCGGGCAGACGGGGAAAGGGGAAGAATGGTAAAGGTGGATACCAGTAAGGAGAGGAGGTTGGAGGTGTAGGTCGGGAGGTGGGTGGGTCGAACCAGGAGGTGAGAAGGGTCTGGGAACGCGGGTCTGACCTGGTTGGGCGGTTCACACTGAGAGTGGAGCGGGACGTGCCGATGTACGGGTTTATACAGGAGTATGTGTGTGGGTGTGGGGGGAGGGGGAGGGGGTGGGTGGAGATGAGGAAATGGGAGATTTGACAGGAAGCAGCGTCGGGAGGGCATATCATTCTGGGAGAGAGGGTGTCAGTTGGGAATGGGAAATCCGGCAGATGGGGTCAGGACGAAGGGGATTTCCGACCGGAATAAAGGAAGTGGAATCAGAGTGAGGGTGTCAGATTGAAGCGGGTGTTCGGTGCGGGACAGGGGTTCGGGCTGATGGGTTTTTGGACCGGGTACGTGTGTCGGACAAGGAGGGGGTGGGGGACCCAATCGTCCAGTGGCTCCATCTGTCTGGAGTGGCTCAGTCAGACCAGAGAGGGGATCAGAAAAGAGTGATGGGTGTGGGCCAGACAGAAAAGGGAGTTGGACCACATGTGGGCCAGTTGAGAAAGGGGCGCGAATGGACAGCGGGCATGAAACCTGCAGGGCACCGAATCGCAACGGCAGGCTGCGGTTCTGACGAAGAGGCGGTATTCCTGCAAGCTTGTCAATGCAGAGGGGTGGATGGCCGGAGTAGTGCTTGTCAGCAATTGGCGAGTATCTGTTTGAAAGGGATCATCATTTTTGGAAGGGGGGCCAGTCCACCATGGGATCATTCTGGGACTGGAGCCTAGCAGGCAGGTTAGATTTGGACCCGAGGAGGGCGTGGGGTGGAGACGGGGTCTGAATTGGAGGGGACGGCCGGACTAAAAGGGTGTGGGACCAAAAGGGAAGGGGATCAGTTCGGTTATCAGACAGGAGGGGGGAGGCGGACTGGGAGGTGTATTCGGACCGGGAATGAAGTTGGCACCGGGAGGAGGTGCTTCAGGTCTGTATTTGAACGGGAGGCGGCTGAGTGGGCTGGACGGTGGTTTGCGTGTTCAGCCCGGAGGAGCGGGGGGCGGCGGTTGTGTTACCAGACGGGATTCACTGAATGAGGAGGCAGGGTGGGTTCCTGTCGGGCATTTATTTGGCTTGGGAAATCTGTTGACAGTTGGATTGTGCGGGTTGTCCATTCCGATGATGAGTCTCGCTGTTGCAGCAGTTTTCCTGGAGGTAGAACTGATATTGTTCCATCCAACTCTTTAGTAACCATCAGTCGAAAACTGGTGGTACCAATGAAATTTGGTAATCTAAATCACTTCTATCGGATGGTTCTGAGCCCAGTGGAATTGTTTCTGAACAATTGCTTGGTAAACACTTACATGGAATCTTCCTGGAGGAATTCCGCAGCGCATCATTGGGGTACCCACTCAATGCAATGCTGAGTAAGCAAGATGTTATAGACTGTTACCTTAATTTTCTCGAGACAACTAAACAATCAGGAAATTCACACATGGACATGAAATCCATCAATAATTTTACTTTTTCATCGAATCCCAAGAAACAATGGCCAAACAGGGAATGAGAGAGTAAAGTGAATCCCAAATAACCTCCTTTCAGTGCAGACTCGCTAAATGAGCTCTTTTTTTATCGTGTCGCTGGACTGGGAGCCTTTCGCTGAACACAGCTGTTTCACAGTTTGTTCTGTTCTTTGTGCTCAGTGATCCCTTGTCAGTTAAACTGATTTGGCATTTGTCCAACAATCAAATCTGCAAAACGTGTGCTATACTCTCCCATCAGACTTGAACATAGAAATTAAAATGTCAGTTCTTTATCAAGTACACACACAGAATATTTAATGGATGCACAAGAGTTATAGGAACAAGGTCACGATACGTATTAAAATGGAAATATATATTATATATCCATATGTATGTAGGTAGTAACTTAAATAATAAATCAGTTACTCAATATCAGAAATTCAAACTGCAGATAAAATAATATCTATGACTTCAGTTGAAACAAGCATTGGATTGATATCTGTGATGTCACTCCAATGTTTAATCGTTGATCTCTGTACCTGACCTCACAAAAGTCGGGGCTGCCCAGAAATCAGTAAACCAACGATTTATTTAGGGTGAAAAACATTGGGCATTTAGTAAATCATAAAATAATCACCAAAAGAGCATGTGGTGCTGGAACCGACAGCCATTTTTGATAAATATAGTCGAGCCCCTTGCTGATGTAACCGACGGAGGGGGGAAGAGGAGAACTAAAAGCAGCAGATTTTTAATTTAGTATTATAAATTGCGCAGAAAATCTAGAGCACAAGATAAGGATTCACCTTGTTGGGGGATAACACGCAAGCCTGAATACAGGATTGTCTCGCGAACAGGATAGATGTAAATTTGATATATTTGTTTTCGAATATTGTAAATTCGAGAATGAAGCTTTCAACAATGTTGAGACCCCGAACTTCAATTAATAATAAATGGTTCACAAGACTGGATAAATACACCGACTGTATTGCATTTGTGTTTGCTGAATGAAATATAACACGGGTGGGAAGACAAGTTCGAGAAGGCAGAATAATTTAAAAGGGTTGGAGATAGTTCAGGTCAGTTGAATAGTTCCGTGTTGTGCTCTTGGGTTGGCCGAACAGAATGGGGAATATTGGGACCGAGCAAAGTAATATCGGCGGCTCCGTAGATGACTCAATCATAAAGAAATATTCATGTTGTAGATTCAATATTGTAGAAAGCTAATGGACGTAGTCAGTACTGTCCAGGGAATATAAGTTTTAATTATTGAAGTGTTGCGAGTAATGTAAAGAGTGTTAGAGACGTCAGGCACAAATACTCGATGGAACAGTTGGTATCCATGTTTAAGGAAGTAGATATTTCCTTTGCAGAAGGTTAGCGGCACTTTCATTGGGCTGATTGTTGAAGGTTCTCTGTGGCAAAGCATTGACCAACTTTGCAACATTGAACTCACTGGAATTTGGAAGAAGTAATTGGAAACTTTTTGTACGATATGAAATTCTGGAGTTTTTCGACTTGTGCGCTGTGAAGCTTTGTATTCCAATCAGACACATTACAGAATTAAAAGGGTAAATTCCATATCAATGGTCGTCAAATGATGAGGAGATGTTCTTATTATTACTACATTGAATATTTTGGCAAGACGGTTCAGCAGATTGAGTCACTGAATATATTCCATGATAAGTTCCGAAGCTATTTCATAAACAGGGAATTAGGATTTGAGGCCAGGATTGCATCATATTTAATTAGACATTTTAAATTTGTAGAAATATATTAACTAGTTCCATTGATGGATTTAGCAGCTTAATTATTCCAGTGATCATCAATGAGCGGTGCCACAAACTGCCAGGGCTTTACCTGCAGCACACTGACATTATTGACCATCTATTTCTGGGAGGTCCAGTCAGAGCTGACAGAGATTTGGACAGTATAGCATTCCCTGGGAACTCCTGGTAACCACAGTAAACTCGGCAGAAGAGAGAACACCCCCCTTTCTATTCTTCATGGATTTTACGGCACGAACTGCCATATTCTCGGAAAAAGCATTATGGTCCATTGATTCTTATGTTCGAATTGCCCGTTGAATGGATGCGGGCATTGCTGTCAAGAATCTGTGCGCAGTCACTAATTATCGTCGCTGGACTAATTCAGACGACGGTCAACAGTCACTGATGCTGTGAAATACGCAAACATTACATCAACAAGAAAATAAACTCAAGTATGTTTCGAATCAATAGCTGATTCTAGTCGAAAAAGAAGTAATGCAAGGGAACACCCTGCCAAAGTTAATGCATGTTTTTACACTCATCTGACAAAAGGGAGAATTGCTGGATCAGCCAAAGGGCGATTCACAGTGTCAGACAAAGGGGCCTTATTGGGTCAGACAAAAGTAGATTCACTAGGTCAGACAAAGGGAGAGTCACTGGGTGAGGCAAAGGGGGATTCACTGGGTCAGCCAAAGGAGCATTCATTTGGTTAGCCAAAGGGGGATTCATTGGGTCAGCCAAACGGTGATTCACTGGGTCAGACAAAGAGTGATTCACTGGGTCAGACAGAGGGAGAGTCACTGTGCCAGACACAGAGAGATTCATTGTGTCAGACAAAGGGAGATTCACTGGGTCAGACACACGGAGATTCACTGGTATAGACAAAGAGAGATTCACTGGTGTAGACAACGGGAAATTCACTGGGTCAGACAAAGGGGGATTCACTGGGCCAGACAAACGGGGCGCAATTCTCCACACTCACGACGGGGCGGCGAATAGTAGGCGGCACAAATTCTTACGGCGACGCTGGTCCGACGCCCTCCCGCTATTCTCCCCACCTCCCCCCCCCCGCTACGCCCGCCCCCCGACACGAATCGCTGCTCGCCGTTTTTTTACGGCGAGCAGCGATTCTCCCCTGGCCGATGGGCCGATTTCCAAGGCCTTTACGGCCGTTTTCACGATTTTTAATACACCTGCTATACCAGTTCGTGAAAACAGGCGGGGCGGCTGAGGGGCATTACGGACTGCGCATGCGCGGGTCTGACGCATATGTGCAGATGACGTCATCCGCGCATGCGCGGGTTGAAGTCGTCCAATCCGCGCATGCGCAGCTGACGTCATTATAGAACATAGAACAGTACAGCACAGAACAGGCCCTTCGGCCCTCAATGTTGTGCCGAGCCATGATCACCCTACTCAAACCCACGTATCCACCCTATACCCGTAACCCAACAACCCCCCCCTTAACCTTACTTTTATTAGGACACTACGGCAATTTAGCATGGCCAATCCAACTAACCCGCACATCTTTGGACTGTGGGAGGAATATGCGTCAGCCGTCGCTAACTTTGGTGCGCGGCCTTAGCGAAATTCGTTAAGCCCGCGATGCCGGAGTTCACGGGGCCGCGATGCTAGCCCCGACCGGGGAGCAGAATCGGGTCCCGGGAGGAGGCGCGGAGGCTGCCGTGAAACACAGCCGGTTTCGTGGCAGCCTTCACAACTCTCCGCCTTTGCGGAGAATTGTGCCCAGGGTGCTTCACTGGGCCGGCAAATGGAGATTCACTAGGTCAGGCAAAGGGGAATTCACTGTGTCAGACAAAGGGGGATTGATTGTGTCAGACAAAGGGGACTTCACTGGGACAGACAAAGGTGGATTCACTGTGTCAGAGAAAGGGAGATTCACTGGGTCAGACAAAGTGGGATTGACTGTGTCAGACAAAGGTGGATTCACTGTGTCAGACAAAGGTGGATTAACTGTGTCAGACAAAGGGGGATTCACTGGGTCAGACAAAGCGAGATTCACTGGGTCACTGGGTCAGCCAAAGTGAACTGCATTGGTCAGACAAAGGGAACTTCACTTACGCTTAATCAAACTCTCTAATACTCGCTCATATTCGATCTCTAACTGTCTCACACTCTCTCGCACTCGAACGCAAACCCTCTCAGACTCTCTCAAACACTCTCTCACAAGTTCCATCTCACACTCTCTCACACACGACGTGCAACTCTCTCAAATTCTCTCACACTCGATCTGTCAACTCTCTTATACTCGCTCACATTCGATGTTAAACTTTCTCACATTCTTTCAAACTCTTCCACACTCGATGTGGCAATCTCTCACACTCGACTGCAACCTCTATCACACTGCATGACTGTCTTTCAGACAGTCTCAAACTTTTTCACACTCGATTTCGCACTCTCTCACACGATCGTAAATTCCATCACACGCTCTCACACAATCCCTCACACTCTCGATCTCACACTCTCTCACACTGGACATCAAACTCTCTCAAACTCACTCATATTCCCTAACACTCGATTTGGCTCTCGATGTCACACTTTCAAACTCTCTCACATTCAATCTCGAACTGTCTCATACTCGGTCTGAAAGTTAATGCATTCTATGCTCGGTTTGAGCAGGTAACCAACAATCTGCTATCGAGTGCCCCAGCAACCCATAATTCACCCATACCCGCCATCACAGTTTCCGAAGTCAGATCGGCCTTCCTGAAAGTGAACCCACGGAAGGCGATGGGCCCAGACGGGATCCCTGGTCGTGCACTCAGAGCCTGCGCGGAGCAGCTGGCAGAGGTTTTCACAGACATCTTTAACCTATCCCTACACCACTCCCACGTCCCCACCTGCTTCAAGAAGACCACCATCATACCGGTACCAAAGAAGAACCAGGCAACGTGCCTCAATGACTACCGCCCGGTGGCCCTGACGTCAGTTGTAATGAAGTGCTTCGAGAGGCTGATCATGAAGCGCATCACCTCCATACTCCCGGAACGCCTTGACCTACTTCAATTTGCATACTGTCGCAACCGGTACACATCAGACGCCATTTCCCTGGCCCTACACTGATCCCTAGAGCATCTCGAAAACAAGGATTCCTACATCAGACTCCTATTTATTGACTACAGCTCCGCCTTCAACACCATAATCCCAGCCAAGCTCATATCAAAGCTCCAAAACCTAGGACTTGGCTCTCCACTCTGCAACTGGATCCTTGACTTTCTGACCAACAGACCACAGTCAGTAAGAATGAACACCAACACCTCCTCCACAATAGTCCTCAACACCTGTGCCCCGCAAGGCTGCGCACTTAGCCCCCTACTCTACTCCCTGTACACACACGACTGCATGGCAAAACTTGGTTCCAACTCCATCAACAAGTTTGCTGACGATACGACCATAGTGGGCCGGATCTCGAATAACGACGAGTCCGAATACAGGAGGGAGATAGAGAACCTAGTGGAGTGGTGCAGCAACAACAATCTCTCCCTTAATGCCAGCAAAACTAAAGAGCTGGTCATCGACTTCAGGAAGCAAAGTACTGTACAAACCCCTGTCAGAATCAACGGAGCCGAGGTAGAGATGGTGAACAGTTTCAAATTCCTAGGGGTGCACATCACCAAAAATCTATCCTGGTCCACTCATGTCGACACTATCACCAAGAAAGCACAACAGCGCCTTTACTTCCTCAGGAAACTAAGGAAATTCGGCATGTCCACATTAACCCTTACCAACTTTTACAGATGCACTATAGAGAACATCCTCTCGGGCTGCATCACAGCCTGGTATGGCAACTGCTCGGCCCAGGACCGCAAGGAACTTCTGAGAGTCGTGAATACCGCCCAGTCCATCACACGAACCTGCCTCCCATCCATTGATTCCATCTACACCTCCCGCTGCCGGGGGAAAGCAGGCAGCATAATCAAGGATCCCTCCCACCCGGCTTACTCACTTTTCCAACTTCTTCCATCGGGCAGGAGATTCAGAAGTCTGAGAACACGGACGAACAGACTCAAAAACAGCTTCTTCCCCACTGTCACCAGACTCCTAAATGACCCTCTTATGGACTGACCTCATTAACACTACACCCATGTCTGCTTCATCCGATGCCAATGCTTATGTAGCACATTGTATATATTGTGTTCCCCTATTATGTATTCTCATGTATTTTCTTGAATTCTGTTCAATTCCCTTTTCTTCCCATGTACTGAATGATCTGTTGAGCTGCTTGCAGAAAAATACAGTTCACTGTACCTCGGTACACGTGACAATAAACAATTCCAATCCAATCCAAGTGTCTCAGACTCACTCACACTCTCACTCTCTCACATTCGTTCTCATATTCTGCCACACTCGATCTCACACTCTCACTAACCAGATCTCATGCTCTCTCACACTCTATCCTGAACTCTCTCTCACCCTCTCTCACGCTCTCTCAAACTCTTTCACAGTCCATCTCAAACTCACTCACACTGTCACACGCTCGAACTCTCACACACTCTCTCACACGCTCCATATCACGCTCTCTCACACTCGAATTCAAACTCTGTCGCACTCTCACATTCTCTAACACTCATTCACACTCGATCTCGCACTCTGTCAAAATCTCTCCCACTCGATCTCAAACTCGCTCACACTCAATCTCAAACTGTCTCTCACTCGGTCTGAAAGTGTCTCAGACTCACTCGCACTCGGTCTCACACTCTCTGATGCCCTCACATTCGTTCTCATATTCTCCCACACTCGATATCACACTCTCACTAACCAGATCTCACACTCTCTCACACTCTATCTTGCACTCTCTCTCACCCTCTCTCACGCTCTCTCAAACTCTTTCACAGTCCATCTCAAACTCACTCGCACTGTCACACGCTCGAGTTCTCTCAAACGCTCCATATCACGCTCTCTCACACTCGACTTCAAACTCTGTCGCAATCTCACATTCTCTAACACTCGTTCAAACTCGATCTCAAAGCCTGTGAAACTCTCTCACACTCGATCTCAAACTCGCTCACATTCAATATCACACTGTCTCACACTCGATCTCACACACTCTCGCACTCGGTCTCAAAGTGTCTCAGTCGCACTCACACTCGATTTCACATTCTCGCACACTCACCAGATCTCACTCTCTCTCACACGCGGTCTCAAACTCTCTCTCACTCTCTCAAAAACTTTCACACTCATTATTACCCACTCTCAAACTCCCTCACACTCTCTCACATTCCATCTCACACTCCATCTCATTCGATCGCACACCCTCATATTCATTCTTAAACTCTCTTACCCTCTCGCAATCTCTCACACTCGATCTCAAACTCTTTCACCGTCTCTCATCCTCTCTCAAACTCTCTCACACTCTCTCACACGCGAACCACGACCTCACTAACACTCTGTCACACGCTCCAACTGTCTCACACAATCTCTCACACGCTCGATTTCATACTCTCTCACATTCGAGATCACACGACAGACGTGGGCAGCACGGTAGCACAGTCGTCTACACTATGGCTTCACAGCACCAGGCTCCCAGATTCGAATTGTGGCTTGGGTCACTATCTGTGCAGACTCTGCATGTTGTCCCTGTGTCTACGTGGGTTTAGTCCGGGTGCCCCGGTTTCCTCCCACTCGTCCCAAAAGATGTGCTGTTATGTGAATTGGACATTCTGAATTCTCCCTCTATGTATCTTAACAGGCGCAGGAATGTGGCGACAAGGGGCTTTTGACAGAAACTTAATTGCACTGTAAGCCTGCTTGTGACAATAAAGACTATTATTATCATTAAACTTTCTGAAACTCTGTCACACTCTCTAACACTCTATCTCACACTCGATATCACACTCTGTCAAACTCTCCCACACTCGATCTCAAACTGTTTTACATTCGATTTCACGCACTCTCACACTCGGTCTCAAAGTGCCTCAGTCTCACTCACACGCAATTCCAAACTCTCTCATGCTCTTTCACAATTGATCTCACAGTCGATCTGACATCCTCTCGTACCAGATTTAACTCTCTCTCGCATATGGACTCAAACTCTCTCACAATCTCCCACAATCGATTTCACAATCTTTCACACTCGATCTCACACTCTCTCACGCTCGATCTCACACTCTGTCACACACTCTCACACTCTTTCAAACTCGCTCATGCTCTCGGGCACAGAATGTGGAACTCTCATACTCTCACGCTCTCTCAGACTCTCTCACACTCACAGACAATCTCACACTCGAAAAGAAACTAACTCAAACTCTCACATTCTCTCACACTCGATCTCACACTTTGTCAAACTCTCTCATATATTATCTCACATTCGATCTCAAACACTTTCACACTCGATCTCACACTCACAAATCCTCTCACACTCTCCCACACTCGATCTCGCACTCTCTCACACCCGATCGCAAACGTTCCTGCACTCACTCATACGCTCTCAAACTCTCCCACGCTCGATCTCAAACTCTCTCACACTCTCCCAAACTCTCTGATATTCTCTCACACTCGACCGCACACTCCAAATCATTCTCTGTCAAACACTCTCCCCGTCTCTCACATTCGATCTCAAACTCTCTCACAATCGATCTGAGCACTATCACACTCGGTCTTAATGTTTCCCAGACTCTAACACACTTGATATCACACTCTGTCTCACCAGATCTCACTCTCTATCACAAACTCAAACTCTCTCTCGTTCTCCCAAACACTTTCACACTCGATCTCACACTCTCACAGTCGATCTCACGCTCGATCCCGAAATCGGTCACACTCAAACCTCACACTCATTTTCACACTCTCTGAAGCACTCATACGCGACTACTCGCGATTTCACACTTCTTCTCACTCGATCTCACACTGTCTGACATTCGTTTTCAAACGCTCTCACACACTTTCACACTCGTCTCGCACTCTGTCAAACTCGATCTCAAAGTCTGTCACCCTCTCTCACGCACTCTAAAACTATCAAACTCTCTCACACTCGATCTCAAACTCACTCACACTGTTACGCGCTCGAACTCTCTCACATTCTCTCGCGCTCGATCTCACACTCTCTCACACTCAGTCAAACTCTCTCACACTCAGACTCGATCTCAAACTGTCTCACACTCGACCTCACACACTCTTACACTGGGTCTCCAAGTGTATCAGACTCTCTCAGACTCGGTCTCACACTCTCTGACGCACTCACACTCGATTTCACGCTCTTTCACACTCGATCCCAAATTCTCTTACACTCGTTCACTATCTCTAACACTCCATTTCACACTCGATTTCGCATCAGTCAACCTCTCTCAAACTCTCACACTCGATTACCCGCTGTCTCACACTAGATATGACACACTCACACTCGGTGTCAAAGTCTCTCAGACTCTCTCACACTCGATCTCACACTCTCTCACGCTCGGTCAAACATGTTCACACTCGCTCTCGCACTCTCTCACAGTCGATCTCACACTCACGCACTCTCACACTGTATCGCACACTGTCTCACACTCGATCTCAAACTTTCTTCACCAGATCTCAATCTCTCACACACCGTCTCAAAATCTCCCACTCTCTCAAACATTTTCTCACTCGATCTCGCATTCTCTCACATTCGATCCCAAACTCTCTCACACTATGTCTCACTCTTGAAAACTCCCTCAAAGTCACACTCGATCTCAAACTCACTTCCACACCTTTACACTCTCTCGTACTCGATCTCAATCTCTCTCACACTCTCACACAATCTCACATTGGACGTCATACTCTCCAAAGCTCTCTCACATTCTCGTGCACTTGATCTCACCCTCGATCTCACACTGTCAAACTCTCTCACAGTCTCTCACATTCGATCTCGAAATATCTCACACTCGATCTCAAACTGTATCACAGGTGATCTCACAATCGATCTCACATACTCTCCCACTCAACCGCAAAGTCACTCACACTCTCTCGGATTCGACCTCAAATTCTTACACTCTCTCACACTCGATCTCAAACTCGCTCACACTCTCTGACACAGCATGTCGAACACTCTCATACTCTCTCTCAAACTCTCTCACTCACACTCGATATCACACTCGAAATCAAATTCACTCAAATTCTCTCACACATCATCTCACATTCTCTCAAAAAGTCTGACCTTCGCTCACATTCAATCTCCCTTTCCATCCCACACTCGCAAATTCCCTCACACTCGTCTCGTATTCTCTCGCACTCGGTCGCAATCGGCTCCACAATCTCTCAGGCACTCTCAAACTCTCTCACGCTCGATCTCAAACTCTCTCAAAATCTCTCTCGCATGATCTCAAACTCTTTCACTCTCAAACTCTCTCACGCTCGATCTCAAACTCTCTCACACTCTATCACAGTCGATCTCACACTCGAAATCAAACTCAAACTCATATTCTCTCACACTCCATCTCACACTCTCTCTCACCAGCTCTCACTCGCTCTCATACACGCAATCAAACTCTGACTCACGCTCTCAAGCACTTTCACAATCGATCTCGCACTCCCTCACACTCGATCGCAGTCTCACACACTCTTTGACACTCTCCCCAACTCCCTGAAACGCACACTCGATCTCAAACTCACTTCCACACCCTCACATTCTCCCGCATTCGATCTCACACTCTCTCAAACACTCTCACACTCGATCTCACACTCTCACGCTTCCTCGCTCTCGATCGCAAACTCTCTCACGCTCGTCCTCAAACTCTCTCACACTCTCTCAAACTCTCTCACACTCGATCTCACACTCGAAAGTAAACTCCCTCAATCTCTCTAACATTCTCTCGCACTCAATCTCACACTCTATCAAACTCTCTCACACTCTTTCACATTCGATCTCAAACTTTCTTATATTCGTTATCACACTTGATCTCACACAATCACGCACTCGATTTCAAAGTCTCTCGCACTCCCTCATACTTTCTCATACCTGATCTCGGACTCTGACACTCAATCTCACACTCTATCAAACTCTCTCACACTCTCTCACATTCGATCTCAAACTTTCTTATATTCGTTATCACACTTGATCTCACACAATCACGCACTCGATTTCAAAGTCTCTCGCACTCCCTCATACTTTCTCATACCTGATCTCGAACTCTGACACTCAATCTCACACTCTCTCTCACTCGACCTCACACTCGATCACACAATCGACCTCAAACTCTTTCACTCTCCCAAACTCTTTTCCACGCTATCTCGCACTCTCTCACACTCTCTAAAACTCTCTCACGCTGCCTCAAACTCTCTCATCCTCTCCCATACTCTCTGAAACTCACACTCTCTCAAAACTCATTCTCTCTCACTCTCGATCTGAAACTGTCAAACCTTCTTACACTCCATCTCACACTAGCAAACTCCCTCACACACGATATCTCGCCCTCTCTCACAATCGGTCTCACACCCTCAAACTCTCTCACACAAGATCTCACACTCTGCAACTCTCTCACACCCGATCCCACACTCGCAAACCATTTCGCACTCGATCTCACTCTCTCTCCCTCTCTCACACGCGATCTTATACTCTCAAACTCACTCGTATTCGACATCATGCTCTCCAAACCTCTGGAAGTTGATCTCCCAGTCTCAAACACAGTCGCACTCGATCTCGCTCTCTCCATAACTCGCACTCGATCTCACACTTCAAATTTCTCACACTCGATCTCACTGTCACACTCGATCTCACACTCTCCCCATGTCACACAAGATCCCACAGTCTCAATCTCTGGCACTCGATTGCACACTCAAAAGCTCGAACGCTCGATTTTACACTGTCAAACTCTCTCGCTCTCGATTTCACATTCTCAACTCCTTCGCACTCAAGCTCGCACTCGTTCTCACACTCTCAAACACTCTCACACTCAAGCATGCGCTCTCTTCCTCTCTCACTCTCACTCCCGCCCTCACTCACACTACATCCCTCACTCACACTCCCGCGCGCACACATATTCTCACCAACAAACACTCTCTCCGACACTCGCAATCCCTCCCTCACTCACAGTCCCTCCCTCTCTCACAGTCTCTCCCTCACTCTCCATCTCTCTTTCTCATACGCTCTTCTCACTCTCACTCTACCTCTCTACCACTCTCTCCTTCTCTCACGCCCTCTCGCTCTTTAATACTGTTTCTCTCTCCCACACACCCTGCCAATTGCACAATCGCACTCTTGCACACTCTCTCACACACACACAATACCAACTTTTGCACACTCTCCCTCTTGCACACGCTCAGTCTCTCACATGCAATCCCTCTTAAACAGTGGCTCCCTCCATCACTTTATTTTTTCTGACACATTCACACTCACAGTTACACTCTCTCTCACTAGTCCCCTCCCCTCCCAGGAAATCACAGATGACTGTCTCTTCAGTTGACCCGATCTATCTGCACCTCAAACCATCTCTTTGATTGTATCTTTCACTCTCTCGTTCAATCTCTCTCTCACTCTCGCTCTCAATCTGAATCACTGAATGGTCACAGTTAAAGAGACAGCTGCAACACAGAGTTCAGAGGACCCACCCAGAGAAGCACACTGACAAGTGAAACCGAATCATTGCTTAGCAAAGGCTCGAAACTCGACCTTACAATCTCTACCTCTCTGACAATGGATCACACACCTTCGAACACTCTCACCCTCGAACTCACATTCTCAAACTCTCTCGCACTTGGTCTCCCACTTTTAAACTCTCTCGCACTCGATCTCACTCTCTCAAATTCTTTCATTCTCGATCTCACACTCTCTCCATCTCTGGATTCGATCTCATACACTCAAAAGCTTTCTCGATTTAACACTCTCAATCTCTCCAGCATTCGGTCATACGCTCCCTCCCTCTCTCGATGTCCCTCCTTACTTGCACTCCCTCCCTCACTCACACTACTTCCGACACTCGCACTCACTTCCTCACTCACATTATCTCCATCACTCCCACTCACCCCCCACACACTCTTTTCCCCACTCACTACCTCATTCACACTCTCACTACTCACACACTATCTCCCTCACTCAGACTATCACTACAGACACACTCTCTCCCTCACTCCCACTCCCTCCCTCACTAACACTCACTCACTCACACTCTCACTATACGCACAGTCCCCCTCACTCGCACTACCCCCACAGTCCCTCCCTCTCTCACAGTCTCTCCCTCGCACTCTCTCCATCTAAGTCTCATACTCTCTCCGTTACTCACTGAATCTCCCAAACACTCTGTTCTGCTCTCACGCTCTCCCTCTCTGACACTTCCTCACACTCTCACATACTCGGAAACAATATCACTTTTGCACACTCTCTCACATACTCAATCCCACCTTTTGCACACTCTCCCGTTAGCACACGCTCATTCGCTCACTTGCGATTCCTCTTTAACGCCACCCGTTCCCTACCTCACTGTCTTTCTTACATATTCACACTCAGAGTTACACCTCCTCTCGGCCCATTCCCTCCCAGGGGACCAAGCATCACAGCTATCTGATTCTCTCTACAGTTGACCCTATCGCTTTGCACCTCTAACTACCTCTTTAACTCTTCCTCTTTCACTATCTCTCTCACTCTTGCTCTCAATCTGAATCACTCAATGGTCACAGGTAGAGGTAGCTGTACCACAGGCTGCTTTGGAACCATCCTGGCAAACACACTAACACTTGGAACTAAATCATGAATGGTCACAGTTAGAGGCAGCTACACCCCAGAGTGCAGTGGAACCACTCAGACCAACAAATTAATAATGGAGCTGAATCACTGAATGGTCCCAGTTAAAGAGACATCTACATCCAAGAGGGCAATGGAACTACCCAGAGAAAGACACCAATAATTGTAACTGAATTATTGAATGGTCACAGTCGAGTGACGCTGTCATTGAAACAATCTGAGATTTAGAAATTGAACTGATGATATTTGAGTCGACAGCATCCTTGCTGTTCTTGTTGGTTGGTCAATTTGATCATAAAACTTCAATGTTTGGAAACTGGTCACCAACTCAATAAAATAATATTTTTTTTGAACCCAATGTCGTAATCTGTTTGTTCATATCTTGACAAATGAGTTAAACGATGTTGCAACCTCAATATCCCTGATGTGATTCATCAGGGTATAAATTAAAGGCTCTTGGAATATATAACCTCAGAGTTTATGACAGAGAGACTGTCAGCAGCACGGAGGGACTCATCACTTCACACGGAACATGGTTTATCCAATTCAAATCGCTGAGAAGCTATTCTACCCAATCCTTGCTCTTGTTGGTGTTCCTGGTAAGGGATTATCGACATTGAAGTTCAGTAAATGTGTTTGTGAGCGGCTCTCTCATTTTAAACTGGGACTGAAAATGTTTGTTACTGATCCTGTGCTTGCTGTTATACAGACATCTGATCATTGATATAATTCACTTAAGTCAAATGTTTTTTTAATATGTCTAGGTTTGGAATCATTTTGATTCACTGACAACGAACCTCTGTTTGTAACTCACGGGGTCTCTGATCAATCTCGTTATTATGCTGAGTGGAACCGTGTATAATGTTAGATTGGATCTCAGCGAAGGCAATCTCTCTGAAGAAAGGTTTAGTGCGAGTAAGAATGAAATCACAGTGGGTTGTTTTTGAAAACTCACCACTATTCTTAGAATTCCCCCTATAGCAAAATCAGCCGACATTCTAAATGGTGAACTGGGATTCTCACTGCCTGACTCCGATACAGGCTTCAGTGGGTTCTATTCAGGTCAAACTTTATTTTCAAGTTATCCCCCGGTATAACTCATACCTTCACCGAAGATTTTATCTACTTACCACTTAGTAGCAAGCATTGATGTCCTTGGTCCTGCATTGCTATGTAAGTAATGTAGACTTTCAGGAATAACCACTTTTTCAGGTTAAATTAAGTTATTTTATTATTGTTTTTTCTTTTAAAAGATGCAAGCACTTTCTTTACAGAAATGTAAAACGATCTTGCTTCTGGATCCTGCTGGTTAGTTAAACGGACCTTCAGGCCCACCTTGATAATTAATCTTCTTTAAAGTCTGGTCATTTTGGGATGTATTCGCTGGTTAGCTCTGTTGCTGTGTTTTGTCGATCCCATGTATTGAGCTATAAGAGCTGGCTCTGTTAGCTATCTCTCAGCTGACTCTGACTCCTGTTTAAATTCTAGTCTTCCTTAGATATATAGCTGTTTAAGCTCGGCTGCTTGTCTTGACTTTCCCATGACCGAGCTGTGAGAGCTGTGCTTCTCTCCTCTCTCTGAGTTCTCCTCCCTTTCTCTCCTGTTGCTGTTGCTGGTCTGCTTCTGCTCCCTGGGTTTATATTCTCTTTCTACCAATTCTTAAGATTTTAGAGCCTTATTGTAAATTAACTTATTTCACTTTGATTGTTAAAAAGTATCTTTGATGTAAACATTCTAATACAACTAAGTATTCATTTTGGGCATGGCCTGAGCCCTCAGATCTGATTACATTGTCCTTTGTGATGTTCAAAGATGCTTTGGTTTCAATAGAGGTGTTACTTTTAATTTCTGTCAGTTGAATAGTTTAATTTTCCAATTGTCCCCAGCTCATAACTTTGCCTTTGATTTTGACTTTAAATCATGTTTCTTGTAGACAGGTCGTCTCCAATTTTCTTTTAATTGACTTGATGTTAGTAGAATTTCACACTTAGAATTGACACCAAATTTGACTGAACATATCCATCCTTTCCAGCTGTTTACTAAGAGAGTTAATTTCAATGCAGCTGTGAAACCTTTGCTATTAACTGTATGCCCACATTTTGGTTATTACTTGAAAGACCTGCCTGTTTTAAACATTCGTCACTTAATTTAATTCAAACTCTCATCCATGCTTTTCCAGATACTTCCTAAAATAGTTACATTCAATGAAGGTGTGAGCTTCTTACATGAATCCTGTGTGTTTGCTAAGCCTGCTTGTGAGAAATAATCTGCATTTTATAATCCTGCTCTTTGCAGCTGCTATTAACCCTTCATGGGATCTTTCCCTGTATCTTCTCATGTTTCTCTCAGACCAGATATTGACAGACTTCCATGTTTCAAATGACACATTTTTCTGTATTTTCAAGAACAGGGTGTAATCACTAACCAGAGGGAATATCTGACAGCAATAAACAAGAAGTTACTGGAAATATCTGTCAATGTAGAATTGTACTGAGTATGGATCTCTCAACAGAGTGAAATATCTGACAGCAGTGAACAAGGAGTACAGGAAACATCTGTCAGTGTGGAATTTCACTGAATGTAGGCCTCTCACCAGAGTGGAATACCTGAACCAATTATCCATCCATTACTGGGACTATCTGTCCGTATAGAATTGTATTGTGTGTGGATCATGAATTGGACTGAAATAAGTTTGTTCTATGTTGTAATAATGTGCTTCATTGGTGAGTTGTCGCTCCAAACTATGGAGCTCTCTCTCTCCTCTGTTTTAACTTTGGAATCGACTGAAAACATGAACAGTTTGGCTGCGTTTCGAAGATGCCTGATATTTATGGTGTGAAGTGAAATGTTCCAATATCTGTTTTCTATTACATTCTGACATATAATAAAAACCCACAATAGTGTAGTATTATAATACATGTTGTGATATTTTCCAAATTTCTATTCCACCTGAAATTAACTCCAATGTTTGTTCAATTTTTATGGTTAAGTTTCAACCGAGTTACGACTTCAAACGATTTGTGAATCTGTTGACCATCACCCAGAAACCCCTCGAGTCGATTCAGACACTTGTTTTTCATGTTTTGATTGGGAGACATATTGTTCTGATCAAATGCAGCAGCAGACACTGAGCTGTCGTTAAATTAATTTCCCATTGAAATACCCACTTTGCAAGTTTATAATTGATGATGAATGTGTGACTGTGTTCAGTTGCATGCTTCTTCTGTATTTACTGTCTATTCTGTAAATTCTGAAATTATCATTCTGCTTCCCGATTCCATATTGTTGATGGAAATGGGAAGTGGAGTGAACCTAGTTTTGATCCACCTTCCACCGCTTCCCACCCTCCATCAGTCAGACTAAATCCCTTTAACTCCTCTCCCTCATCTTTGTGTGTGTGTCCAGCTTGCTGGCCAATCTGCTGCTGTGTCCCTTAACTTCACTGCTCTGATATTAGTCATGAGTCTGTTACGTCGGCCTTTAGAAAATAAAATTGTTTTATATCTATCATACTGATCAAATCTTTCATTTTTGACATTTATTGAAACAATTCAATCAAATCTGTCATAAATTATGTTGATTTTGGAATTATACTATTGTACTCTGTGTTGCTAGATTTTTTCCCCCTCATTAGTTTAATTCAATTTTTCCTACTTATAAGGGTGTGATTGTAAGATTGTTTTCTGGAATTGATTTTCTTTCTGTTTTAAAGTCAAGAATAACGGAATGCGACTGCTGCCTTTCAATTCTTTGTAATATTCTGGTGATAATTAGTGAATAAATGATAGTGTCTCACCGCCATTTTTATGAATATTTGTGGTTGAAATCCACCAGCCTCCACTAATCTTCCTCTACCTTGGCCACGTGCTCCTATCTCCTCTTGATCTGTTTATTGAGATCTATTATAATAATAATTTTTATTATCACCAGTGTGCTTACATTGCAATGAAGGTACTGTGAAAAGCCCCCAGTCGCCACATTCCGGTCACAGAGGGAGAATTAAGAATGTCCAAATTACCTATCAGTACGTCTTTCAGGACTCGTGGGAGGAAACCAGAGCACCCGGAGGAAACCCACGCAGACAGGGGGAGAACGTGCAGACTGCACACAGACAGTGACCCAGCCGGGAATCGAACCTGGGACCCTTGCGCTGTGAAGGCACAGTGCTAACCACTGTGCTACCGTGATGCCCACCTGTGCGATCACCAGTGAAACATCGATCGTCTCAATTTCTCTGCTCCCCTCAGCACTCTTCCCTTTATCCTTCTGAACTTGCTCCACTTCTCTCTATATCCAACACTGACCGGGTGTCAAAGCTGCTCACAAGGGTGTAGCCATTAGTGTCTGGTATAATGCCCTCGTACGCAAAGTGGTTAGCATTACTCCCTCACCGCACCAGGGCCCGCCTTGGGTGACTGTCTGTGTGGAGTCTGCACTTTCTCCCCGTGTCTGCGTCTGTTTCCTCCGGGTGCTCTGATTTCCTCCCACGGTCCAAAGATACGCAGGTTTGGTGGAATGGCCATGCTAAATTGTTCCTTCGTGTCCAAAAAATGTGTCGATTAGATTAAGGGGTTAATGGGATACGGCAGGGAGTCATCATGTGTGAGGTACACTTCCAGAGCTGTCGATGTAGATTTAAAGGGCCGAATGACCTATTTCTGCACTGTAAGGGTTCTATGATTCCTAATTCCTGTGATGCCATACGTCATATAAACCATGTACATTTCCCTGGTCGTAACCGCCTAATCTTTCCTATGGATGTCCAATCCCTCTACACCCCCGTTCCCCAACAGGAGGGTCTGAGGGCTCTCAGACTTTTCTTTAATCGAAGGGCGGAAAAATCCGCGCCCAGCACCACTTTCCTCCGCCATTCTTTCACTCAATTATTTCTTCTTTAAATTGTCTCACTTCTTGCAAATAAAATGTGTGGCCATGGGTATCCTATGGGGCCCCGCTAAGTATGTCATTTTGGGGTTTATGTGAACACTCCTTGTTCCAGTTCCACTCAGCTGTCCTCCCACAACTCAATTTATGTTATAACGATGACTGTATTGGTGACACTTTATGCTTCTCACTGCACCTGGAAACGTGAATCGATTTTGCCCCAATTTCAACCTCTCTCTCACCTTAACATAGTCCATCTGTGACACTCCCATTCTTTTCCTTCACCTGTGCGTCTCCATATCCAGTGATAGACTGACCACCTATTTTCATTACAGACCCAGCGAATCCACAGCTACCTCGTGTGCATATCCTCACCTCCTGCTTCCTGTAAGGACTGAATCCCATTCTCTTAGTTTTTCCGTCTCCACTCCTTCTTGTCCTTATGGCTTGTCTGCTTTTTCCTTAACAAGGGTTGCCCCCAGGACCTTTGTTCAAATGCGTTCAATTCATTTCTCGAACCTCGGTCCTCACACATTCCCCTCCCTCTCGGAAACACTTTCCTCACCACTGGCCTTCACATTCAAAGGATCATCCTCCACCATATCCTCCATCTTCAGGCTGATGGCCCACGAACCACATCTTCACCTCTCTCCAAACACCCGCTACATTTTCTGCATTTTACAGGTAACTCTCCCTCCGTGACACTCTTGACCACTCATCCATCACACTCATCACCCCTTCCCCTTCTCACGGCAGCTTCCCTTGCAATCACAGACGGTGCAACAACTGCCCCTTTACGTCCTCCTGTCTCATAATTCTGGGCAAACTCTCATTTCTGGTGAAGCAGCGTTTCACTTCTGTTCCTTTAATTTGGCCTACTGCGTTCGTTGCTGCAAATAGAGGCTCATCCACATTGGGGAGGCTAAACACAGGCTGGGTGACCGTTTTGCAGAAAACCACTCAACCCACAAGCATGGCCGAGCCTTCCTGTTGCGGCCATTTTACCTCAGCACCTTCCTTTCAGATCCATATATCTGTACTAGACTGCTGCAAGGATGCAGTAAAACCTAATGCACGCTGGGGAACACCCATCTTCCAATGAGGCACGTTACAGCGCTGAGGACTCGACTTCAAGTTCAACAGTTTTAGACTGGGAACGGGTGTCTGACGAATGACTGCACCTGGGAACGTTGTGGGGACTGGACTGGCTCAATTCGTCTCATAATTATGAACTGGGAAGGGCATGCGCTTGTTTTATTTTTCCATTGATCATGGAGGCTTCAATAATCCAGGAGTAGTGAGCACCTCCACCAGGAATCCTGTCCAGGGAACGGTCCAATCCGGGGTGGTCCAATAGTTTGGAGGTATGATAATCTCTGGTAGGATTGTATCCGGTTTGGCAAACCTGCCCAGACTGAGCTGATCAGGTCAGTCGGATTAAATAAGACATGCAACCTCTGCCAAACGCATTTGATTTTCTTAAAATGCAAATTTAGGGTACCTAATGTTTTTTATAATTGAGGGGCAATTTACCGCGGCCAATCCATCTATTCTGCACAGATAGCGTTTTAGGGTGAGGCCCACGCAGGCACGGGGAGAATGTGCAAACTGCACATGGACAGTGACCCAGGGCCGGGATCAAACCCGGTTCCTCGGAGCAGGTAAGCAGCAGTGCTAACCACTTTGATACCACGCCGCCCAAGTTATATTTGTATTATGAACATTTCCCGACCACTGTCAACAACCTGACAGGGCTGAAATTCACACGTTCCCTCTTCAAACGACTTAGATCCTTGGATACATTTGCTACTTCCCTCACTGCAATGGTCATCTCTGTACCCACTCCTCTCCCAACGCTTCCACGCACCCACTACACATTGTATTGATGCTGAAATCCTGTCCTGGTTCAGACACGGAAAATGTTCAATCAGTAATTTCCAGGCTCTTCTACTTTCTCTCTCTGACAGTTAATTTACTGGGAATTGCGATTCTGTATCGGGGGAAGTGTGGCCTCTCGACCTGCACCACTCGCTACCTGGTGGCCATGGCAACGGCGGATCTGCTGTTTATTATCATTAACCCCATACTGAACAAGATCAATGTTTATTATTTCCCCCTGAATTTCCTGTCCCTCACCGCTCTGTGTAGTTTTACAGGTGCCCTGGTGTCTGCAGCCGCGGACTGCTCTGTCTGGTTCACCCTCACGTTTTCCTTTGATCGATTTGTGGCCATTCGCTGCCAGAAACTGAAAACTAAATATTGCACCGGGAAAACTGCGGCTGTAGTTCTGTCAACAACGAGCCTACTGCTCTGTGTAAAAAACATCCCAAGATACTTCATATATGAGCGTGGATATGTAATCCACAATGTACAGTGGTTCTGTCTGACAAAGAGCAGTTTTTGGACGAACCCCGGATGGATTTTGTTTCACTGGTTTAATCAGCTTTTAACCCCATTATTCCCATTCTTCTCAATCCTGTTGATCAACGCTCTGACAGTCAGGCACATTTTACTCACCAGTCGAGTCCGGAAGACACTGAGGGCTCAGAGTCAAGGAGAAAATCGCAGGGACCCAGAGATGGAGAGCAGAAGAAAGTCAATGATTTTACTCTTCAGCATCTCCGGAGCTTTCATTCTCCTCTGGACCGTGTCTGTTATTAAATTTTTCTATTTGGATTTGGCAGATTTTATTTACCTCACCCTTCCTCAATATAATTTACAGATTGTCGGATGTATGCTCCAGGATTTAAATTGCTGCACAAACACATTTATTTACGTGGTGACTCAGTCCCGGTTCAGGGAGCAGATCAAGATTGCGGTGAAATATCCGGTGACCTCAATTATTAAATTAATCAATAAATAAAACTGACTGACAGTTCCTTAGCCAATAAGGAGATCCAGCCGCTGACTGACATCACCTCAGTCAATCAGAAGCTCCATCTGCAGGCTGAATGTCGTCTCAGACAATCAGATGTCGCTCGTACTGCCTGTCAACACTGTGAAGCCAATCACGAGGACGGACCGAAGAGTCACAGCCGTGTGAGCCGATCAGGGAACTCGAAACACCGATTTACAGAACGTTTAGCCAATCAGAGACTTCACTTTCAGACTGACAGCCGCAACAGCCAATCAGGAACACATTCAGATAGAATGCTGCAGCACTAATCAAAGACTCCAATTTGAAACCAACATCTGCCCAATCAATCAGAGACTCCGCCTGCTGAGTGACAACGGTTCCATCCACTCACAGAGCTTGATTCCGTGAGACACAGAAGTCTGTACCAATCGGAGAGCTTATTCTCTGACAGGAGTCTGCCTCATCCTATCAGGAAACGTGAACCGGATTACTCACAGTCTCATAGACTAATCATCGAGCTCCGCCTGGTGCCTCAGCCAATCAACCGTACCCAGCTAATTCCCGCCCTCACGCGAGCACTGTGGTTCAGTCATGAGTTGGATGTTGAAGCCATAACTGATGAAAAAGAGAGATTCGCTGAAGTCTGATGGATGGGTCGCCCGTCCGAGACATATCCCTGCACTGGATTCCCTTTCAGGTCACAGTCTAATTCCCTTTTGAATGCTGCAATTTAAACGGTTTCGCCACACACTCAGACAGTGGATTTCCCATCCTCACCACTCGCTGTCTAAAAAAGACGTTGATTATATCATCATTGCTTCATTTACTAATTTGTTTGAACCAGAGCCGCTCAATCCCATCCTTTTCAACGATGGGAACAGTTTCTCCCCATTTTCTCTGGACCACTCGTGATTCTGGACACCTGCAGCAAATCCACTTTCAAACGTACCTTATCCAAGGAAAACCCACCAAATGTCTCCAATCGCTCCAAATAACTGAAGATCCTCAGCACTGGGAACATTATGGCGAATCATTTCTGTTCTTTGTACAATATCTTCCAATCCTTTCCAAACGGTGGCGCCCGCAACTGGACGCGACACTCTAGCCTTGACATTTACACGTTGGCCATAACCTATTTGCTTTTGTATTCTATTCGCTTATCAATAAAGCCAATTGCATGATATTACATTCTACATTCACTAAAAATATCCTAATCTCATCACCGACAATCCTGCTGATCTTGCACCTTTAATGATGCACCCTTTATTTTATACAGTTTCTACATGTTTACCCAACTGATACGACCGGTCCTGGGACCAGGTCTCCTAATTTGTAAAGTTCTCAAAATAGATCCCAATGTTGTGCTAATCCGTGGTGAGGAGGAATGTGCTACCTCCACTTCCTTCGACAACATCCTCGTTTGGTTGAAAAAAAGATAATTATAAAGGAACCCCATCCCCCGTGACTAATTTTGGAAAACTATTTTTTTGTTGAGAAAGAATCAATAAAACCAGCCTTTCCATTTCAGAGAGAGTAAGTTGATTAGTTAGTAAATCCAGGGAAACATAATTAAAACCTCAATACAAATGCACGTAAATACGAATTGGTACGTCAAGATTCCAAATAAATGTTAAAATAAATGTATATAGAAATCAGCCCGAGACTTGTATAAGGATATATATACCGTTCCGACAATTAAACTTGGTGATTCCAGAAGAGCTACCATGCAGAATAACAGGCAGTCAGAGACAATTTCTTTTCTCCATGGTAGCTGAAGGGGCTGATCTGCATTATATAGATTGTGGTATCTGATCAACCTTCCCTCCAGCAAAGCTGAAAGAGTGTGTTTGCCCAGAAAACTACAGAGCTGGTTAATGGAACATCTTGTTTCTGTGTCACTCACATACTGATCAACACTCCAGCGCCCGGATCACGTCTGCAGAAGCGTTCTCACTCTTTTACCTGTTTGTTCCTGGAAGGGAGGCATTGCAGGCAGAGTCTGTCTTCCTTCACCTCGGTACATATCTACATTCTGAGGCAGAATTAAAATGAGATGGATTTTGAATAACTGTCCTTTGTCTCCTCAACCACAGAATATTAAAGTTCAAACTTTGCTTACTTTATCTCGCTTTCTATCTATTCTTCTCGCTCTTTGAACAGTCAGAGGTCGTGGTACGCATGGGCACCAACGACATAGGTAAATAAGGGATGAGGGCCTGAAATCAGAATATTGGGAGATAAGAGGAAAGTTGAGAAGTCGGACCTCAAATGTTGTGATCTCAGGATTGCTGCCAGTGCCTCGTGGTTTCGAGTAGAAATATCAGGATATATCGGAAAAATACGAAACTGAAGTGATGGTGTGAGGAGGAACGCTTTAAATTCCTGTGTCGTTGGGACCGCTTCTGGAGGAGGTGGGACGTGTACAAAGTGGATGGGTTACATCTGGGTAGGACCAGGACTGATATCTTCGGGGGAGTATTAGCTAGAGTGGTTGAGGAGGGTTTAATCTAATATGGCAGGGGAATGGAAACCCATGGAAGAGTCAGAGAAGGAGGACATACGGAAAAATTAAAAGATAGAGAAGGGAATAAGAAAAGTGATAGGCAGAGATAAACCAATAGCCAAATTCAAAGAGGGCCACAGTGAAGAATATTGACAGCGGACTAGTAATGTGAAAAAGGTAAGCTGACAGGTTTGTTGCCTTAACACATGAAGCAATGCCAATTAAAGGTGATGAACTGTTTGTGCACTTTGACATGATCGGATAAGATATCGTCGGTATGATGGAGACATGGCTGCATGGTGACCAGGGATGGGATCTGAATGTCCAGGGGTATTCAGTATATAGGAAAGACAGACAAAGAGGAGAAGGATGTGCGTTTGCATTGCTGGTCAAGGAGAAAATTAACACAGTAGTGAGAGGGAAGATTAGCTCCGACAATGCATAATCTGCAAGGGTGGAGCTGAGAAACAGCAAGGGACATAAAGAGTCAGTGCGCATCATATTTCGACCCCAAAACTGGAGTGATATTGTTGGGAATGGCATTAAACAGGATCTTTGAGACGCTTGTGATGAACGAACAACTGTAATTGTGGGTGATTTTAACCAGAATATAGATTGCGAAAATCAAATTAGCCACAATACCGTTGAGGCTGTAATCGTGGAATGCATTAGGATTTTTTGGGGATCAATATGTTGAGGATCCAACTGGAGAACAGGCCATCCTATACTGGGTACTGTGTAATGAGAACGGAATCATTGGCAAACTAGTTGTGCAAGACCCCTTGGGGATGAGCGACGATAACATAAGAACATAAGAACTAGGAGCAGGAGTAGGCCATCTGGCCCCTCGAGCCTGCTCCGCCATTCAATTAGATCATGGCTGATCTTTTGTGGCCTCAGCTCCACTTTCCGGCCCGAACACCATAACCCTTAATCCCATTATTCTTCAAAAAACTATCTATCTTTACCTTAAAAACATGTAATGAAGGAGCCTCAACTGCTTCACTGGGCAAGGAATTCCATAGATTCACAACCCTTTGGGTGAAGAAGTTCCTCCTAAACTCAGTCCTAAATCTACTTCCCCTTATTTTGAGGCTATGCCCCCTAGTGCTGCTGTCACCCGCCAGTGGAAACAACCTGCCCGCATCTATCCTATCTATTCCCTTCATAATTTTAAATGTTTCTATAAGATCCCCCCTCATCCTTCTAAATTCCAACGAGTACAGTCCCAGTCTACTCAACCTCTCCTCATAATCCAACCCTTTCAGCTCTGGGATTAACCTAGTGAATCTCCTCTGCACACCCTCCAGTGCCAGTACGTCCTTTCTCAAGTAAGGAGACCAAAACTGAACACAATACTCCAGGTGTGGCCGCACTAACACCTTATACAATTGCAACATAACCTCCCTAGTCTTAAACTCCATCCCTCTAGCAATGAAGGACAAAATTCCATTTGCCTTCTTAATCACCTGTTGCACTTGTAAACCAACCTTCTGTGACTCATGCACTAGCACACCCAAGTCTCTCTGAACAGCGGCATGCTTTAATATTTTATCGTTTAAATAATAATCCCGTTTGCTGTTATTCCTACCAAAATGGATAACCTCACATTTGTCAACATTGTATTCCATCTGCCAGACCCGAGCCCATTCACTTAACCTATCCAAATCCCTCTGCAGACTTCCAGTATCCTCTGCACTTTTCGCTTTACCACTCATCTAAGTGTCATCTGCAAACTTGGACACATTGCCCTTGGTCCCCAACTCCAAATCATCAATGTAAATTGTGAACAATTGTGGGCCCAACACGGATCCCTGAGGGACACCACTAGCTACTGATGGCCAACCAGAGAAACACCCATTTATCCCAACTCTTTGCTTTCTATTAATTAACCAATCCTCTATCCATGCTACTACTTTACCCTTAATGCCATGCATCTTTATCTTATGCAGCAACCTTTTGTGTGGCACCTTGTCAAAGGCTTTCTGGAAATCCAGATATACCACATCCATCGGCTCCCCGTTATCTACTGCACTGGTAATGTCCACAAAAAATTCCACTAAATTAGTTAGGCATGACCTGCCTTTAACGAACCCATGCTGCGTCTGCCCAATGGGAAAATTTCTATCCAGATGCCTCGCAATTTCTTCCTTGATGATAGATTCCAGCATCTTCCCTATTACCGAAGTTAAACTCACTGGTCTATAATTTCCTGCTTTCTGCCTACCTCCTTTTTTAAACAGTGGCGTCACGTTTGCTAATTTCCAATGCACCGGGACCACCCCAGAGTCTAGTGAATTTCGGTAAATTATCACTAGTGCATCTGCAATTTCCATAGCCAACTCTTTTAGCACTCTGGGATTCATTCCATCAGGGCCAGGAGACTTGTCTACCTTTAGCCCCATTAGCTTGCCCATCACTCCCTCCTTAATGATAACAATCCTCTCAAGGTCCTCACCTGTCATAGCCTCATTTCTATCAGTCGCTGGCATGTTATTTGTGTCTTCCACTGTGAAGACCGACCCAAAAAACCTGTTCAGTTCCTCAGCCATTTCCTCATTTCCCATTATTAAAACTCCCTTCTCATCCTCTAAAGGACCAATAATTACCTTAGCCACTCTTTTTTGTCTTATATATTTGTAAAAACTTTTACTGTCTGTTTTTATATTCTGAGCAAGTTTACTCTCATACTCTATCTTACTCTTCTTTATAGCTTTTTAGTAGCTTTCTGTTGCCCCCTAAAGGTTTCCCAGTCCTCTAATCTCCCAGCACTCTTTGCCACTTTATATGCTTTTTCCTTCAATTTGATACTCTCCCTTATTTCCTTAGATATCCACGGTCGATTTTCCCTCTTTCTTCCGTCCTTCCTTTCTGTTGGTATAAACCTTTGCTGAGCACTGTGAAAAATCGCTTGGAAGGTTCTCCACTGTTCCTCAACTGTTCCACCATAAAGTCTTAGCTCCCAGTCTACCTTAGCTAGTTCTTCTCTCATCCCCTTGTAATCTCCTTTGTTTAAACACAAAACACTAGTATTTGATTTTACTGTCTCACCCTCCATCTGTATTTTAAATTCCACCATATTGTGATCGCTCCTTCCGAGAGGATCCCTAACTATGAGATCATGAATCAATCCTGTCTCATTACACAGGACAAGATCTAGGACCGCTTGTTCCCTTGTAGGATCCATTACATACTGTTCTAGGAAACTATCGCGGATACATTCTATAAACTCATCCTCACGGTTGCCTTGACCGACCTGGTTAAACCAATCGACATGTAGATTAAAATCCCCCATGATAACTGCTGTACCATTTCTACATGCATCAGTTATTTCTTTGTTTATTGCCTGCCCCACCATATCGTTGCTATTTGGTGGCCGATAGACTACTCCTATCAGTGACTTTTTCGCCTTACTATTCCTGATTTCCACCCAAATGGATTCAACCTTATCCTCCATAGCACCGATGTCATCCCTTACTATTGCCCGGATGTCATCCTTAAATAACAGAGCAACACCACCTCCCTTACCATCCACTCTGTCCTTCCGAATAGTTTGATACCCTTGGATATTTAACTCCCAGTCGTGACCATCCTTTAACCATGTTTCAGTAATGGCCACTAAATCATAGTCATTTACGATGATTTGTGCCACCAACTCATTTACTTTATTCCGAATACTACGAGCATTCAGGTAAAGTACACTTATGTTGGTTTTTTTACCTCTGTTTTGAATCTTAACATCTCCAGTTTTATTCCTTTTGTTATTACTGGGCCTATTCACTGTGCTCCCCTCAGTCACTGTACCTTGTACTGTCGCCCTTATGGATTTCTGACTGTGTCTTCTCTGCCTTGCACTTTTCCCCTTACTTCCATTTGTTTCTGTCCCTGTTTTACTACCTTCCAACTTCCAGCATTGGTTCCCATCCCCCTGCCACATTAGTTTAAACCCTCCCCAACAGCTCTAGCAAACACCCCCCTAGGACATCGGTTCCTGTCCTGCCCAAGTGCAGACCGTCCGGTTTGTACTGGTCCCACCTCCCCCAGAACCGGTCCCAATGCCCCAGGAATTTGAATCCCTCCCTCTTGCACCAACTCTCGAGCCACGCATTCATCCTATCTATCCTGACATTCCTACTCTGACTAGCTCGTGGCACTGGTAGCAATCCTGAGATTACTACCTTTGAGGTCCTACTTTTTAGTTTAACTCCTAACTCCCTGAATTCCGCTTGGAGGACCTCATCCCGTTTGTTACCTATATCGTTGGTACCTATGTGCACCACGACAGCTGGCTGTTCACCCTCCCCCCCCCCCAGAATGTCCTGCAGCCGGTCCGAGACATCCTTGACCCTTGCACCAGGGAGGCAACATACCATCCTGGAGTCTCGATTGCGTCCACAGAACCGCCTGTCTATTCCCCTTACGATCGAGTCCCCTATCACTATAGCCCTGCCATTTTTCTTCCTGCCCTGCTGTGCAGCAGAGCCAGCCACGGTGCCATGAACCTGGCTGCTGCTGCCTTCCCCTGGTGAGCCATCTCCCTCAACAGTATCCAAAGCGGTATATCTGTATTGCAGGGAGATGACATGATAGCATGAAAAATTATAGCATTTTTCATCAAGATGGAGGTTGAGGCGGGGCATTGAGTGCAGAATTGGGAAATCATGTTGCAGTTATACAAAACCTTGCTTATGCCCCATTTGGAGTATTGCGTGCAGTTCTGGTCATCACATTATCAGAAGGACGTTGAAGCTTTGTAAAGAGTGCAAAGAAGGTTCACCAGATATTGCCTGTTCTCGAGTCGGAGGCTGAGGGGAGATTTGTTAGAGGTCTACATAATTATGTACGAATATATAGAGTTTTTCTAAGGGTGGAAGTGTCAATTATACGCGGGCACAGGTGCATGCTAAGTGGGGAAAAGTTTAAGGGAGATGCACTGAATAGGTTTTGCACGCAGAGAGTGATGGGTGCCTGGAACGTGCTGCCAGAGGATGGGCTGGAAATATGCATGTTAGCAACATTTAAGAGGCATCTGGATGGATACATGAAGGGAGGAAATAGAGGGTTGCGTACCGAGTAATGGCAGAAGCTTTTTTTTAGTTAGGGCATCATGATCGGCACAGGTTTGGAGGGATGACGGGCCTTGCTCTCTTTGAAGTAGTTGATTCTGAGACTGGGGTCCTAAATCTTAACAATGGAAACTGTTCTGAAATCAGGCGTGAGTTGGCTATGGTCGATTGAGAAATGTTACTTATAGGGATGACAGTGGATAAGCAATGACAAATATTGAAAGTGTGTATGAAGGAACGGCAACACATTTGTATTCCTGTCCGCCCAAAAGTAAAAGGGGCAAGGAGGTCAATCCGTGGCTTACCAGGGAAACGAGGGATAGAATTCGATCCAAGGAACTAGCATACAAATTGGCATACAAACAACACGTCTCAGGATTGGGAGCTGTTTAGAGTTCATCAAAGAGCGATTAAGGGATTGGTTAACAATGGGAAAATAGAGTACGAAAGTCATTTTGCTGGGAATATAAAAAATGACTCTCAAATTTCTATAGAAGAGAAAAAGATTGGTGAAGACAAAGTAGTTCCCTTACAGTGAGAAAAAGGGGAATGTATAATAGAAGACAAATTAATGGCAAAACAACTAAGTATATACTTTGGTTCTGTCTTCACAAATGAGGACACAAAATGATACCGCAAATGTTGGGGAACGCATGGTTTAGTGAAAGGCAGGAATGGAAGGTGATCAATATTAGAAGAGAAATGGAGTTGGGGAAATTGGTGGGATTGAAAGCTATTAAATCACCAGAGCCTGATAATCTGCATCCTACGGTACTGAAGGAGGTGGCTCTAGAAATAAAGGATGCATTTCTGGTCATCTAGCAGGATTCTGTAGCTGGCGGAACAGTTGCAGCAGATTGTTGTGAGGCTCATGTAACTCCACACTTTAAAGAGGGAAGTAGTGAGAAAGCAGTAAACCTGACATCAGTAGTGCGGACATTCTAGAATCCATTATCAAAGATTTTATAGCGGAGCACTGAGAAAATTGTGGCAGGATTGGACAGAGTCAGCATGGATTTATGAAGGGGAAATCATGCTGAACAAACATACTGGAATTCTTCGAGGATGTATCGAGGAGTATTGATGAAGGGGAGCGATGGATGTCGTGTATTTGGACTTTCAGAAGGCTTTTGATAAAGTCCCGCATTAAAGATTAGCATGTGAAATTAAAGTACATGGGATTGGGGCAGGATAGCGAGATGGATAGAAAACTGCTTTTGCAGACAGAAAACAAAGAGTTGGAATTAATGAGTTGGTTTTCAAATTGGCAGCCGGTGACTGGTGGGTTACCGCAGGGATCGGTGCTGGGACCCCAGCTATTCATAATGTATATTAATGATTTAGATGAGAGAACAATATGTCATATCTCTAAATTTGCAGATTACATCAAGTTGGGTGGGAGGGTGAGTGGTGAGGAGGGTTCAGAGATCGTTCAGTGAGATTTGGACAAGTTGAATGAGTTGGCAAATGAATGGCAGATGCAGTATAATTTGGATACATGCGAGGTTATCCACTTTGTTGGCAAAAACAAGAAAGCAGACTATTACCTGAAAGGCCATACATTAGGAGAGGGGAAAATGCAGCGAAACCTGGATTTCTTCGTATACTTGTCACTAATGGTAAGCATGCAAGTGCAGCCGGCGGTAAAGGAGGTAAATTGTATGCTGACCTTCACTGGGAGATGATTCGAGTACAGGACATAGAACATAGAACAGTACAGCAGAGAACAGGCCCTTCGGCCCTCAATGTTGTGCCGAGCCATGATCACCCTACTCAAACCCACGTATCCACCCTATACCCGTAACCCAACAACCCCCACTTAACCTTACTTTTTTAAATTAGGACACTACGGGCAATTTAGCATGGCCAATCCACCTAACCTGCATATCTTTGGACTGTGGGAGGAAACCGGAGCACCCGGAAGAAACCCACGCAAACAGGGGGAGGACGTGCAGACTCCACACAGACAGTGACCCAGCCGGGAATCGAACCTGGGACCCTGGCGCTGTGAAGCATTTATGCTAACCACCATGCTACCCTGCTGCCCCTCCCTGAAGGAGCAGGGATGTCTTGCTGCAATTATATGGGCCTTGGTTTCACCGCACCTGGAATATTGTGTGCAGTTTTCCCTGAGTATGTATGTTCTAGCTGCAAAGAGAGTGGTGCGAAGGGTTACCAGACTGATTCCAGGGATGGCTGGACTGACGTACGAGGAGAGATTGAATCGGTTAGGATTGTATTCTCTAGAGTTCAGAAGGATGAGGGTAGATCTCAAAGAAAACTATGAAATGGTAACTGGACGGGACAGTGTAGATGCAAGAAGGATGTTCCCGGAGGTGGGTGTATCCAGACCCAGGGGTCACAACCGAAGGATATGGAAAGTTCCACTTCCCGTCTAAATCCCACTCGCATAAAGCAGACAAAGTCCTCTTCTAACTCCAACCTCCCTCGGCTAAATTCCCCTTACACCCCATTAATCCCTCGAACATCCCCAAATCCCTCCAACACTCCCAAATTTCTCTAATCCTCAATGCCTTTTACACCCCCTAAATCCTTGTGTCATCCACAAATCACTCTGCCACCTCCTGCATCCCTCTCACACACCTCTAATCACTGGCTACTCGCTTCCTCGAACTCTTCCCTTATTTTCACTCCGCCCTCACATTGAACCTTTCCTTTTCCGTCCAACTCCCACTCCCTATCTAAATCCGTCTTTCTCTCACTCCGCCCAGAATTCCCCTTCTGTCAATTCCCCTCCCCTCCAATTAGACTCCCGTCTGCGTTAGATTTGGAAACTGACCATCTGAAATATTAACATTTTAACAACTAATTCCCCTGGCTCTGACCACCCCCCACCTCGGAATTATAATAACCTCCTCTCCATCCTATCCAACAGCCCCTCTGTGTCCCGCTTAACCGTTCATTCTTGGCCATTTATCTTTGTTCAGTCTAATGACCTGTATTATAAACTCCTCTTCCTCTAGCAGTTACGCCAATATCCGTTGTCTGCCTGGACCTTCGTTCAATGTGAGCTGGAAACCCCTGGTCTCTCTCATCCGCTGCAAGAGAGAGAGAGAGAGAGAGAGAGACTGACAGAGTGAGAGAGAGAGAGAGGTGCTGAGAGAGGGACAGAGAGACAGCGGCAGACAGAGAGAGAGACTGTATGAACGAGAGACAGAGAGAGATACAGACTGAGTGAGAGAGGCAGAGCGAGAGAGACAGTGTGTGAGAGAGAGACTGAGAGAGATTCTGTGCAAGAGAGAGAGACTGCAGGAGGAAGACTGTGAGTGAGACTGTGTGCGAGAGAAAGCGTAACTGAGAGCGAAAGAGATAGAAGCAGAGAAAGTGGGAGAAAGGGACAGAGGTCAGATATGCCACGAGAGAGACGATGACAGAGAGAGTGAGATATGGAGATAGATAGAATGCTGCTGTGATGCAGACATTCACTGAGCGAGAGAGACATGAGGTGAGAGCCCGAGATATGAATTCAGATGCAACAAGAAACAGATGGGGAATTGATTAGACAGGGTAGCAACACTTCAGAGAGGGGGAGAGAGAGAAAGATGCAGGGGGAGCTGTGGATAGAGAGGAAAGGGGAAATATGCTGACATTTTGAGTGGCTGAGTTAGAAATAATGTGGAGAGGCAGGGATTAGAAACAGTTCCAAAGATGTGGGGAGGTCTCAGAGAGCTGCATAAAGAGGTGGAGGTATTGAACTCTGTGGTATGATATTGGAGAGGAGAGTCTCAAAGTTGTTCACTATGAACCCACCCCAAGAGATCCATAACTCTCGGCTCATAGTGACGAAATGTGTATTTTCTGTCAGTAGAAATGAATGAAAAAGATGCATGCATATTTATTAATATTTTCTTTCCAGTTAGAGCTCTTTACCGTGGATTCCTCACGGCAAAAATAATATGTCTTTGCATCGTCAAAGCTCAAAATAATTAATCCTTGGGACAAATGGAGAAAGTTGAAATTGATTAAAATAAAAAAAAAGCTTATGGAAGCATAAATACACAGCAAGATTCCAGGACACCCCTCACTCACTGAAATTCAGAAGCTCAGAGGGGGCGGAGAAGAATACCCACATGAACACATCAGGCCTATTATTAGACCCTGCCAAAATGGGAACATATTTCAAATTAAATCACAGCGCCTGGGTTCTATTCCTGGCTTGGGTCACTGTCTGTGCTGAGTCTGCATGATCTCTTCTTGTTTGCGTGGGTTCCCTCCGGGTGCTCCGGTTTCCTCCCACAAAGTCCCGAAATATGTGCTTGTTAGGTGAATTGGACATTCTGAATTCACCCTCTGTGTACCCGAAAGGCGCCGGAATGTGGCGACTAGGGGATTTTCACAGCAACTTCATTGAAGTGTTAATCTAAGCCTCCGTGTGACAAAAATAAAGACTAATATTAAAAATAATTCTGCAAATGCCTCGTGGCTGTCCCAGTGTTAAAGTTATTCAACACGTTCAAGCATCCTGGTGAGTGAGGACGTGGGGATCGGTTTGGACACAACTTCAGAGGACTGGTCGCTGAATGGACACTGGAGACCTCCATCCATTCCGAGGACATGTGTCAGTGCCTCTGTGTTTAACCTGCCAATCCTAGTTGTGTGTTTGACGCATTGTAAAAACCACACCAACACGAATTCTCTCCCTCCACCCATCCTACCACTCACTTATCACGACCTCCTCCTGCTCACTCCAGGATTGGGGTCGTTTCCGTATTTAACATCAGCAATAAATCTCCCACTTCTCATTTACCTCTCCCTCCCTCATTGGTTTTGTCCCCCTTGCTCCTCTCACACACTACCTTTTATCTCCCCCACCCTGCTTACCTCCACCTACTAAGATTATGTCCCTGTCTCTTTTCCACCATTGTTTCTCTCTTTCCAACCCTCTGATTTCGAGTCTGCATTATCTCGTGAAAGAGCACCATGCCTAGACCCAATTCTGCCGGATCCCTGTAACCCCACCTAACCTGCACATCTTTGGACTGTGGCAGGATACCGGAGCATCCGGAGGAAATCCACGCAGACACGTGGGAAATGTGCACACTAAATACAGAGAGTCAATCAAGGCCAGAATTGAACTCGGGTACCTGGAGTGAAGAATGTGAGAGTGAGAGACAGTGTGGGATGTGAGCGTGGGAGACAATGATCGGTGTGAGAGTGGGAAACAGTGAGAGATGTGAGAGTGGCAGATAGTGAGGGCTGTGGCAGACGGTGAGTGATGTGACAGTAGGAGACATTGACATGTGTTACAGTGTTAGACAGTGAGGGATGCAAGATTGGGACCCAGCGAGGGGAGTGAGAATGGGAGACAGTGAGAGTTGTAAGTGTGGGAGACAGTGATGGGTGTGAAAGTGGGAGATAGTATATTGAGTGAGTGGGAGATAGTAAGGGTGTGCGAGTGGGAGCGAGTGAGGGGTGTGAAAGTGAGAGACAGAGGAGTGTGAGAAGGAAATAGTGAGGGGAGTCAGAGTGGAAGACAGTGAGGGGTTAAAGTGTGGGAGGCATTGAGGGGAGTTAGAGTGGGAGACAGTGAGGGGAGGGAGAGTCGGAGTAATTGAGGGGTATGAGAGTGGGAGACAGTGAGGTGTATGAGAGTGGGAGACAGTGAGGGGGAGAATGGGTGACATTGGGGTGTCCGACGGTGGGAGACTTGAAAGGGAGTGATAGTGGGACAGTGAAGGGAGTGAGATGGGAGACAGTGAGGAGTGAGAGTGGGAGACAGTGAGGGGAGTGAGAATGGGAGGTAGTGAGGGATGTGAGAGTGTGAATCAGTGAGGGGAGTGTGAGTGGGACAGTGAAGGGAGTGAGATTGGGAGACAGTAAGGAGAGTGAGAGTGGGAGGTAGTGAGGGGAGTGAGAGTGTCAAAAAGTGAGGGGCGTGACAATGTGAGACACTGAGGTGTCTGAGAATGGGATACAGTCAGGCAAATGAGAGTGCGAAACAGCGAGGAATACGAGGGTGGGAGACGTTGCGGCGTCTGAGAGTAGGAGACTGTGAGGAGAGTGAGAGTGTGAGTTAGGGGAGTGGGAGACAGTGAGGGGAGTGACAGTGGGTGGTAGTGAGGAGAGTGAGAGTGGAAAACAGTGAGGCGTGTGAGAATGGGAGACATTGAGTGGTTTGGGAGTGGGAAACAGTGAGGGGTATGGGAGTGGGAGACAGTGAGAGGTGTGAGAGTGGGAAACAGTGAGGGGAGCGAGAGTAGAGACACTGAGGTGTCTGCGAATGGGAGACAGTGAAGGATGTGAGAGTGGCAGGCAGTGAAGAGAGTGAGAATGGGAAACAGTGAGGGCAGTGAGAGTGGGAAACAGTGAGTGGAGTGAGAGTGGGAATCAGTGAGGTGTGAGAGAGTGGTAGAGAGTGAGGGGCATGAGAGTGGGAGACAGTGAGGGGTGTGAGAGTGGGAAACAGTGAGAGGTGTGAGAGTGGGAAACAGTGAGGGGTGTGAGAGCAGGTGACAGTGAGGAGAGAGAGAGTGGGAGAGAGTGAGGGGTATGTGAGTGTGAGACAGTGAGGGGTGTGAGAATGGGCGAGTGAGGGTAGTGAGTTGGGGGACCGTGAGGGGACTGAGAGTGGTAGACAACGAGGGCTTTATGAGTGGGACCTAGTGGGGGGTGTGAGAATGGCAGATAGTGATGGGTGTGCGAGTAGGAGAGTGTGAAGTGTGTTAAAGTGAGAGACAGTGAGGCGTGTGAGGGGGAGATAGTGAGGGGCGTGATAGTGGGAGATAGTGATGTGTGTGAGTAGGAGACAAGAATGGGTGTGCGAGTGGGTGATAGTAAGGGGGTGAGAGTGGGATACCGGGAGGGGAGTGAGAGTGGGAGACAGTGAGGGGAGAGAGAGTGGGAGACAGTAAGGGGAGTGAGAGAGGGAGGTAGTGAGGACAGTGAGAGTGGGAAACAGTGAGTCGTGTGAGAGTGGGAGACAGGGAGGGGTCTGCGCCTGGGAGACAGTGAAGTTTGTGAGAGTGAGGGGCGTCCGAGCGGCAAAGATTGAGTGGTGTGAGAGTGGGAGACAGTGAGGGGAGTGAGAGCGGGAGGTAGTGAGGGGAGTAAGAGTGGGAGACTCTTTTACATTATTTACAGTGATCCCTGGGTAGTATATCATTATTTGCAGTGGCCTCTGGGCAGTACATTATTATTTACAGTGATCGATGTGTATTATATCATTATTTGCAGTAGACCCTGGGTAGTATACAATTATTTGCAGTGGGCCCTGGTGAGTATATCATTATTTACTGTGTTCCCTGGCCAGTATGTCATTATTTTCAGTTATCTCTGGGCAGTATATCATTATTTGCAGTGGTTCCTGACAGTATATCATTATTTACATTGGCCTCTGTGCAGTATATCTTTATTCATAGTGGCCACTGTGTTGTATATTATTATTTACAATGGACCCTGGGTAGTATGCCATTATTTACAGTGGTCCCTGGGTAGTATAGCATTATTTACACTGGTCCCTGGGTAGCATATCTCTGTTTACTGTAGGTTTGGGTAGTGTTGGTCATTTACAATGGCCCCTGGCCAGTATGACGTTATTTGCAGTGGTCCCTGTGCAGTATTTCATTATTTACAGTGGCCCCTGGCTAGTATGTCATTATGTACAGAGGTCCTTGGATAGTGAAGCATTATTTACAGTGGTCCCTGTGTAGAATATCATTACGTACAGTCGCCTTGGTTCGGTATCATCATTTACAGTGGTCACTGGAAAGTATTTCATTATATACAGTGTTCCCAGGGCAGTATATCATCATTTACAGTGGCCCCTGTTTTGTATACTCTTATTTACAACGGTCCCAGGGTGGAATGTCATTATTTAAAATGGTCCCGGGTCAGTATATCATTATTTACAATGGTGCCAGGGCAGTATATCATTATTTCTAGTGGTCCCTGGCTAGTCCATCATTATTTCTAGTCGTCCCTGGATAGTTTATCATTATTTAAAATGGTCCTTGGTTTATATGCCATTATGTACAGCGGTCCCCGGGCAGTATATCATTATTTGCAGTGGTCCCTGGGTAGTATATCATTATTTACAGTTGTCCCTGGGTAGTTATCATTATTTATATTGGTCCCTGGGTGGTATATCATTATTTACAGTGGTGCGTGGGCAGTACGCCATTCCTTATAGTGTGCCCTGGGTAGTATATCAAGATTCACGCTGGTCCCTGAGTAGTTTATGATTATTTACAGTGGTGCATTGGCAGTGTATCATTATTTAGTGTGGTCCATGTGCAGGATATCGTTACTTACAGTGGTCCCTGTCTAGTAGATCATTATTTACAACGGTCCCAGTATGGAATTTCATTATTTTCAGTGTTCACTGGGCAGTATATCATTATTTAAAATGGTGCCTAGATAGTTGAACAATATTTACAGAGTTCCGTGGGTAATATATCATTATTCGCCGTGCTCCCTGGGTAGTACATAACTATTTACAGTGCTCCCTGGGCAGTACATCATTATTTACAGTGGTCGCTGGGAAGAATATCATTATTTACAGTGGTCCGTGTGCATATTAGCATTATGTACAATGGCCTTGGGTAGGTGTTATCATTTACTGTGGTCAATGGACAGAATTTCTTCATTTACAGTGGACCCTGGGTAATACATCGTTATTTACAGTAGTCCCTGGGCAGTATGTCATTACTTACAGTGGTCCCTGGGAAGCATGTCTTTATTTAGAGTGTGTGCTGAGTAGTATATCAATATTAACGCTGGTCCCTGGGTAGTGTATCATTATTTACAGTTGCCCATTGGCAGTATATCATTACTTAGTGTTTTCCATGTGCAGTATATCATTATTTACAGTGGTCCCTGTCTAGTAGATCATTATTTACAACGGTCGCAGGTTGAAATTTCATTATTTTCAGTGGTCCCTGTATAGTATATCATTATTTACAGTACTCCCTGGGCAGTATATCATTATTTACAGTGGTCTCTGGGCAGTATGTGTATTTATAATGGTCCTTGGGCAGTATATCATTATTATCAGTGGTTCCTGGGCAGTATATCATTATTTATAGCGGTCTCTGGGCAGTATTTAATTATTTATAGTGTTCCCTCTGTGGGACATCATTATTTACAAAGGTCACAGGGTGGAATTTAATAACTTACAGTGGTCCCTGGATAGTATACCGTTATTTACAGTGGTCCCTGTGTATAATATCATTATTTATACTGATCACTGGGCAGAATATCTTAATTTACAGTGGTCCCTGTGTGGTATATCACAATTTACACTCGCCCCTGGGTAGTATATCATTTTTTCAGTGGCCTTGCCTAAGCATCCTTTTCAGTGGCCACTGGATAGTGTTTCATTATTTACAGTGTTCCCTGGGCGGCTGATCCTTATTTACATTGTTCCTGGGCAGTATTTCGTTATTTTCAGTGGTCACTGGGTCATATATCATTATTTATAGTGGTACCTTGGGTGGGTATTATCATTTACAGTGGTCCATTGATATAATTTCATAATTTACGGAGGTCCCTGGTAGTATATCATTATTAACAGTGGTCGATGGGCAGCATGTTATTATTTCCAATGGTCCCTTTGCAGTACATCATTATTTACAACGGTCCCAGGATAGTATATCATTATTTAGTGTGGTCCCTGTGTAGTATGTCGTTATATTCAGTGCTCCCTGCGCAGTATGTCATTATTGACAGTCGTCCCTGTGTAGTACATCATTATTTACAACGGTCGCAGGGTGGAATTTCATTGTTTACAGTGGTCGATAGTATATCATTATTCAGAGTGGTCGATGGGCAGTATGTTATTATTTATAGTGATCCCTGGGCAGTATATCATTATTTACAGTGGCCACTGGGTCGGTTATCATTATTTACAGTGGTCCCTAGGCAGTATATCATTATATCCAGTGGCCCCTGGGCAGTATATCGTATGACTTGCAGTATTCCATGGCAGCATATCATAATTTACAGTGGTCCCTGGGGAGAATAACATTATTTACAACGGTCCCAGTGTGGCATTTCATTATTTACAGTGGTCTCTGGATAAGATACCATTATTTACAGTGATCCCTCGGTAGTATATCATTATTTGCAGTAGCCTCTGGGCAGTAGATCATTATTTACTGCGGTCCCTGGGTAGTATAGCATTATTTACAGTGGTCCCTGGCTAGTATATCATTATTTACAGTGGTCCCAAGGATATTATAATCATTATTTATAGTGGTCGCTGAGTAGCATATCATTACTTACACTGGTCCCTGGGCAGAATATCATTATTTGCAGTAATCCCTGGGTAGTATATAATTGTTTGCAGTGCTCCTTGTGGAGTATATCATTATTTACAGTGGTTCCTGGCTAGTATTTCATTATTTACAACGGTCGCTGGATAGTATCCCATTGTTTACAGTGGTCCCTGCGTAGTATATCATTATTTACAGTAGTCCCGGAGTGGAATTTCGCTATTTACAGTGGTCCCTGGGCAGTATATCATTATTTACAGTGGTCAATGGCTGTATATCATTATGTACAGTGGTCCCTGGGTAGTATATCATTACTCATAGTGGTCCCTGGGTAGTAGATAATTTTTCTCTGCCGTCAGTAGGTAGTATATCATCATTTACCTGTGTCCATGGGTAGTATATGTACAATAGCCTTGTGTAGGTATCATCATTGACAGTGGTCAATGGACAGAATTTCTTTATTTACAGTGGACCCTGGGTAGTACATCATTATTTAGAGTAAACCCTGGGCAGTATATCATTATTTATAGTTGTCCCTGTGTAGTAAATCAATATTTATAGTGGATCTGTGCAGTACATCATTATTTACAATGATCCCAGTGTGGAATTTCACTATTTACAGAGGTTGCTGAGCAGTAAGCCATAATTTACAGCGGTCCCTGGGGAGTATATCAATATTTGCAACCGTCACATTGTGGAATTTCGTTATTTGCAGTGGTCTCTGGATAATATATCATTATTTACAGCGGTTCCTGGGTAATATAGCATTATTTACAGTGGTCTCTGGGTCGTAGATCATTATTTACAGTGGTCCCAGGATATTATATAATTATTTACAGTTGGCCCTGTGTAGTATATCGTTATATACACTGGTCCCTAGACAGAATATCATTATTTGCAGTAGTCCCTGGGTAGTATATAATTATTTGCAGTGATCCCTGGTGAGGATATCAGTATTTGCAGTGTTCCCTGTCCACAGGGTCATTATTTTCAGTTATCCCTGGGCAGTATATTATTATTCACAGTGGTCCCTGGAAAGTGTTTCATTATTTCCTGTGGTCCCTGCAAAGTATGTCATTATTTCCAGTGGTCCCTGGGTAGTACATCATTATGTACAGTGGTCCCTGGGTAGAATATTAATAATTGCAGTGGTGTCTGGTTAGTATATCATTATTTAGAGTGGTGTCTGGGTAGCATATCATTTACTGTAGTCCCTCGGTAGTATATCATTATTTCCAGTGGTCCCTGGGTAGTACATCATTATTTACAGTGGTCCCTGGGTAGAATATCAATAATTGCAGTGGTCCCTGGGTAGCTTATCATTATTTACAGTGGTCCCAGGATAGTATATCATTATTTATAGTGGTGCCTGGGTAGAATATCATTTTTTACATTGATCCCAGGATAATAAATCATTATTTTCAGTGGTCCCTGGGCAGTATATCATTATCTACAGTGGTCCCTGGGTAGAATATCATTTTTTACATTGATCCCTGGATAATAAATCATTATTTTCAGTGGTGTCTGGGCAGTAAATCATTATTTACAGTGGTCCCTGGAAAGTGTTTCATTATTTCCTGTGTTCCCTGCATAGTATGTCATTATTTACAGTGGTCCCTGGGTAGTACATCATTATTCGCAGTAGTCCCTCGGTAGTATATCATTATTTGCAGTGGACCCTGGGCAGAAGATCATTATTTACAGTGGTCACGGGATAGTATGTCATTAATTACAGTGGTCACTGGATAGTATATCATTATTTACAGTGGTCTATTTGACAGTAAATCATTATTTATAGTGGTCCCTGGGTAGAATATCATTATTTACAACGGTCTCTGGGTAGTAGATCATTATTTATAGTGGTCCCTGGGTAGTGAATCAATATTTATAGTTGTCCCTGTGCAGTAAATCATTATTTACAACAGACTCACAGTGGAATTTCGCTATTTACATTGGTCCCTGGGCAGTAAGTCATAATTTACAGTGGTCCCATCGCAGCATATCATGAATTACAATGATCCCTTAGTGGAATTTCGCTAGTTATGGTGATCCATGAGCAGTACATCATTATTTACAGTGGTCCCTGGGTAGAATATCAATAATTGCAGTGGTCCCTGGGTAGTTTATCATTATTTCCAGTAGTCCTAGGATAGTATATCATTATATATATTGGTGCCTGGGTAGCTTATCATTTACTGTAGTCCCTCGGTAGTATATCATTATTTGCAGTGGTCCCTGGGTAGCATATCATTTTTTACATTGATCCCTGGATAATAAATCATTATTTTCAGTGTGTCCCTGGGCAGTAAATCATTACTTACAGTGGTCCCTGGAAAGTGTTTCATTATTTCCTGAGGTCCCTGCATAGTATATCATTATTTGCAGTGGACCCTGGGCAGAAGAACATTCTTTACAGTGGTCACTGGATAGTATGTCATTATTTACAGTGGTCACTGGATAGTATATCATTATTTACAGTGGTCCGTTGAGAGTAAATCGTTATTTACAGTGGTCCCTGGATAGTAGATCCTTATTTATAGTGGTCCCTTGGTAGTTAATCAATAGTTATAGTGGTCCCTGTGTAGTACATCATTATTTACGAGAGCCTCACAGTTGAAATTCGCTATTTATGGTGATCCATGAGCAGTACGTCGTAATTTACAGTGGTCCCTGGGGAGCATATCATTATTTACAACGTTCCCAGTGTGGAATTTCATTCTTTTCAGTGGTCTCTGGATAATATATCATTATTGACAGTGATCCCTGTGTAGTATAACATTATTTGCAGTGTCCTCTGGGCAGTACATCATTATTTCCAGTCGCCCCTGTGAAGTATATAATTATTTACAGTGGTCACTGGTGAGTATATCATTATTTACAGTGTTCCCTGGCCAGTCTGTCATCATTTTCAGTTATCGGTGCACAGTATGTCATTATTGAAAGTTGTCCCTGGGAAGTGTTTCGTTATTTCCTGTGGTCCCTGCACAGCATGTCATTATTCACAGTGGTCCCTGTGTAGTACATCATTATTTACAACGGTCGCAGGGTGGAATTTCATTGTTTACAGTGGTCGATAGTATATCATTATTCAGAGTGGTCGATGGGCAGTATGTTATTATTTATAGTGATCCCTGGGCAGTATATCATTATTTACAGTGGCCACTGGGTCGGTTATCATTATTTACAGTGGTCCCTAGGCAGTATATCATTATATCCAGTGGCCCCTGGGCAGTATATCGTATGACTTGCAGTATTCCATGGCAGCATATCATAATTTACAGTGGTCCCTGGGGAGAATAACATTATTTACAACGGTCCCAGTGTGGCATTTCATTATTTACAGTGGTCTCTGGATAAGATACCATTATTTACAGTGATCCCTCGGTAGTATATCATTATTTGCAGTAGCCTCTGGGCAGTAGATCATTATTTACTGCGGTCCCTGGGTAGTATAGCATTATTTACAGTGGTCCCTGGCTAGTATATCATTATTTACAGTGGTCCCAAGGATATTATAATCATTATTTATAGTGGTCGCTGAGTAGCATATCATTACTTACACTGGTCCCTGGGCAGAATATCATTATTTGCAGTAATCCCTGGGTAGTATATAATTGTTTGCAGTGCTCCTTGTGGAGTATATCATTATTTACAGTGGTTCCTGGCTAGTATTTCATTATTTACAACGGTCGCTGGATAGTATCCCATTGTTTACAGTGGTCCCTGCGTAGTATATCATTATTTACAGTAGTCCCGGAGTGGAATTTCGCTATTTACAGTGGTCCCTGGGCAGTATATCATTATTTACAGTGGTCAATGGCTGTATATCATTATGTACAGTGGTCCCTGGGTAGTATATCATTACTCATAGTGGTCCCTGGGTAGTAGATAATTTTTCTCTGCCGTCAGTAGGTAGTATATCATCATTTACCTGTGTCCATGGGTAGTATATGTACAATAGCCTTGTGTAGGTATCATCATTGACAGTGGTCAATGGACAGAATTTCTTTATTTACAGTGGACCCTGGGTAGTACATCATTATTTAGAGTAAACCCTGGGCAGTATATCATTATTTATAGTTGTCCCTGTGTAGTAAATCAATATTTATAGTGGATCTGTGCAGTACATCATTATTTACAATGATCCCAGTGTGGAATTTCACTATTTACAGAGGTTGCTGAGCAGTAAGCCATAATTTACAGCGGTCCCTGGGGAGTATATCAATATTTGCAACCGTCACATTGTGGAATTTCGTTATTTGCAGTGGTCTCTGGATAATATATCATTATTTACAGCGGTTCCTGGGTAATATAGCATTATTTACAGTGGTCTCTGGGTCGTAGATCATTATTTACAGTGGTCCCAGGATATTATATAATTATTTACAGTTGGCCCTGTGTAGTATATCGTTATATACACTGGTCCCTAGACAGAATATCATTATTTGCAGTAGTCCCTGGGTAGTATATAATTATTTGCAGTGATCCCTGGTGAGGATATCAGTATTTGCAGTGTTCCCTGTCCACAGGGTCATTATTTTCAGTTATCCCTGGGCAGTATATTATTATTCACAGTGGTCCCTGGAAAGTGTTTCATTATTTCCTGTGGTCCCTGCAAAGTATGTCATTATTTCCAGTGGTCCCTGGGTAGTACATCATTATGTACAGTGGTCCCTGGGTAGAATATTAATAATTGCAGTGGTGTCTGGTTAGTATATCATTATTTAGAGTGGTGTCTGGGTAGCATATCATTTACTGTAGTCCCTCGGTAGTATATCATTATTTCCAGTGGTCCCTGGGTAGTACATCATTATTTACAGTGGTCCCTGGGTAGAATATCAATAATTGCAGTGGTCCCTGGGTAGCTTATCATTATTTACAGTGGTCCCAGGATAGTATATCATTATTTATAGTGGTGCCTGGGTAGAATATCATTTTTTACATTGATCCCAGGATAATAAATCATTATTTTCAGTGGTCCCTGGGCAGTATATCATTATCTACAGTGGTCCCTGGGTAGAATATCATTTTTTACATTGATCCCTGGATAATAAATCATTATTTTCAGTGGTGTCTGGGCAGTAAATCATTATTTACAGTGGTCCCTGGAAAGTGTTTCATTATTTCCTGTGTTCCCTGCATAGTATGTCATTATTTACAGTGGTCCCTGGGTAGTACATCATTATTCGCAGTAGTCCCTCGGTAGTATATCATTATTTGCAGTGGACCCTGGGCAGAAGATCATTATTTACAGTGGTCACGGGATAGTATGTCATTAATTACAGTGGTCACTGGATAGTATATCATTATTTACAGTGGTCTATTTGACAGTAAATCATTATTTATAGTGGTCCCTGGGTAGAATATCATTATTTACAACGGTCTCTGGGTAGTAGATCATTATTTATAGTGGTCCCTGGGTAGTGAATCAATATTTATAGTTGTCCCTGTGCAGTAAATCATTATTTACAACAGACTCACAGTGGAATTTCGCTATTTACATTGGTCCCTGGGCAGTAAGTCATAATTTACAGTGGTCCCATCGCAGCATATCATGAATTACAATGATCCCTTAGTGGAATTTCGCTAGTTATGGTGATCCATGAGCAGTACATCATTATTTACAGTGGTCCCTGGGTAGAATATCAATAATTGCAGTGGTCCCTGGGTAGTTTATCATTATTTCCAGTAGTCCTAGGATAGTATATCATTATATATATTGGTGCCTGGGTAGCTTATCATTTACTGTAGTCCCTCGGTAGTATATCATTATTTGCAGTGGTCCCTGGGTAGCATATCATTTTTTACATTGATCCCTGGATAATAAATCATTATTTTCAGTGTGTCCCTGGGCAGTAAATCATTACTTACAGTGGTCCCTGGAAAGTGTTTCATTATTTCCTGAGGTCCCTGCATAGTATATCATTATTTGCAGTGGACCCTGGGCAGAAGAACATTCTTTACAGTGGTCACTGGATAGTATGTCATTATTTACAGTGGTCACTGGATAGTATATCATTATTTACAGTGGTCCGTTGAGAGTAAATCGTTATTTACAGTGGTCCCTGGATAGTAGATCCTTATTTATAGTGGTCCCTTGGTAGTTAATCAATAGTTATAGTGGTCCCTGTGTAGTACATCATTATTTACGAGAGCCTCACAGTTGAAATTCGCTATTTATGGTGATCCATGAGCAGTACGTCGTAATTTACAGTGGTCCCTGGGGAGCATATCATTATTTACAACGTTCCCAGTGTGGAATTTCATTCTTTTCAGTGGTCTCTGGATAATATATCATTATTGACAGTGATCCCTGTGTAGTATAACATTATTTGCAGTGTCCTCTGGGCAGTACATCATTATTTCCAGTCGCCCCTGTGAAGTATATAATTATTTACAGTGGTCACTGGTGAGTATATCATTATTTACAGTGTTCCCTGGCCAGTCTGTCATCATTTTCAGTTATCGGTGCACAGTATGTCATTATTGAAAGTTGTCCCTGGGAAGTGTTTCGTTATTTCCTGTGGTCCCTGCACAGCATGTCATTATTCACAGTGGTCCCTGGGTAGTACGTCATTATTTACAGTGGTCCCTGGGTAGAATATCAATAATTACAGTGGTCCCTGGGTAGTTTATTATTATTTGCAGTGATCGCTGGGGAGTATATCATTATTTACAGTTGTCCCTGGGTAGGATTTCTTTATTGACAGAGGTCTCTGGCTATAGTATCATTATTTGCCGTCGTCCCTGGGTAGTATATAATTATTTGCTGTGGTCCCTGGTGAGTATATCATTATTTACAGTGTTCCCTGGGTAGAATATCAATAATTACAGTGGTCCCTGGGTAGTTTATTATTATTTGCAGTGATCGCTGGGGAGTATATCATTATTTACAGTTGTCCCTGGGTACGATTTCTTTATTGACAGAGGTCTCTGGCTATAGTATCATTATTTGCCGTCGTCCGTGGGTAGTATATAATTATTTGCTGTGGTCCCTGGTGAGTATATCATTATTTACAGTGTTCCCTGGCCAGTCTGTCATCATTTTCAGTTATCCCTGCACAGTATGTCATTATTTACAGTGGTCCCTGGAAAGTGTTTCGTTATTTCCTGTGGTCCGTGCACAGTATGTCGTTATTTACAGTGGTCCCTGGGTAGTACGTCATTATTTACAGTGGTCCCTGGGTAGAATATCAATAGTTACAGTGTTCCCTGTGTAGTTTATTATTATTTACAGTGATCGCTGGGGAGTACATCATTATTTACAGTTGTCCCTGGGTAGGATTTCATTATTGACTAAGGTCCCTGGCTATAGTATCATTATTTGCCGTCGTCCCTGGGTAGTATATAATTATTTGCTGTGGTCCCTGCTGAGTATATCATTATTTACAGTGTTCCCTCGCCAGTATGTCATTATTTTCAGTTATCTCTGAGCCGTATATCATAATTTAAAGTGGTCCCTGGAAAGTGTTTCCTTATTTCCTGTGGTCCCTGCATAGTATGTCATTATTTACAGTGGTTCCTGGGCAGTACATCATTATATACTGTGGTACCTTCGTAGCGTATCATTAGTTACAGTGGTCCAAGGGCAGTATATCATTATTTTCAGTGGTCCATTGATAGTATATTATTATTTACAGTGGTACCTGGTTAGAATATCATTATTTAAAGTGGTCTCGGGGTAGTAGATCATTATTTATAGTTGTCCCTGGGTAGTGAATCAATATTTATAGTGGTCCCTGTGTAGTACATCATTATTTACAACAGCCCCATAGTGGAATTTCGCTATTACAGTTGTCCCTGGGCAGTAAGTCACAATTTACAGTGGTCCCTGAGGAGTATGTCATTATTTACAACAGTCCCAGTGTGGAATTTCATTATTTACAGTGGCCGCTGGGTAGTACATCATTATTTACAGTTGTCCCTTCGTAACATATCATTATTTACAATGACCCCAGAGTGGAATTGCGCTATTTATAGTGATCCCTAAGCATTACATCGTAATTTACAGTGGTCCCTGGGGAGTACATCATTATTTACAACGGTCCCAGTGAGGAACTTCATTCTGTACAGTGGTCTCTGGATAATATATCATTATTTACAGTGATCACTGGGTAGTATATCATTATTTACAGTGGCCTCTGGACAGTACATCGTTATTTAAAGTCGTCCCGGTATAGTATATAATTATTTGCAGTGGTCCCTGGGGAGTATATCATTATTTGCAGTGTTCCCTGGCCAGTCTGCCATAATTTTAAGTTATCCCTGCACAGTACGTCATTATACTCTGTGGTCCCTGGAAAGTATTTCGTTATTTCCTGTTGTCCCTGCATAGTATGTCATTATTTACAGTGGTCCCTGGGTAGTACATCCTTATTTAAAGTGGTCCCTGGGTTGAGTATCAATAATTACAGTGGTCCCTGAGTAGTTCATCATTATTTACAGTGATCGCTGTCGAGTACATCATTATTTACAGTTGTCCCTGGGTAGGATTTCATTATTGACAGAGGTCTCTGGCTATAGTATCATTATTTGCTGGTGTCCCTGGGTAGTATATAATTATTTGCTGTGGTCCATGGTGGGTATATCGTTATTTACAGTGCTCCCTGGCCAGTATGTCATTATTTTCAGTTATCTCTGGGCAGTATATCATTATTTACAGTGATCCCTGGAGAATGTTTCATTATTTCCTGTGGTCCCTGCATAGTATGTCATTATTTGCAGTGGTACCTGGGCAGTAAATCATTAATAGCAGTGGTCGATGGTTTGTATATCATTATATACAGTGGTCCCTGGCTAGTTTATCATTATTTACAGTGGTCCCTGGGGAGTATATCATTATTAACAGTTGTCCCTGGGGAGTATTAGAACAAATAAAATTGCAGCACAGGAACAGGCCCTTCGGCTCTCCCAGCCTGAGCCGACCCAGATCCTTTATCTAAACCTGTCTCCTATTTTCCCTCTGTTCCCGCCCGTTCATATACCTGTCAAGATGTCTCTTAAATGATGCTATCGTGCCCGCCTCTACCACCTCCGCTGGTAAAGCGTTCCAGGCACCCACCACCCTCTGCGTAAAAAACTTTCCACGCACATCTCCCTTAAACTTTCCCCCTCACCGTGAAATCGTGACCGCTTGTAACTGACACCCCCGATCCACCCTGTCCATACCTCTCATAATTTTGTAGACCTCAATCAGGTCTCCCCTCAACCTCCGTCTTTCCAACGAAAACAATCATAATCTACTCAATCTTTCTACATAGCTAGCACCCTCCGTACCAGGCAACATCCTTGTGAACCTCCTCTGCATCCTCTCCAAAGCATCCACATCCTTCTTGTAATGTGCGACCAGAACTGCACGCAGAATTCCAGATGTGGCCTAACCAAAGACCTATACAACTGTAACATGACCTGCCGACTCTTGTACTCAATACCCCGTCCGATGAAGGCAAGCATGCTGCATGCATTCTTGACCTCTCTATCGACTTGCGTTGCCACCTTCAGGGTATAATGGACCTGAACTCCCAGATCTCTCTGTACATCAATTTTCCCCAGGTCCCTTCCATTGACCATATAATCCGCTCTTGAATTTGATCTTCCAAAATGCATTCATTATTTACTGTCGTCAGTGTGTAATATATCATCATTATTATGGGTCCTTGGGTAGTATATCATTATGTTCAATGGCCTTGGGTAGGTAACATCATTTACAGTGGTCAATGGTCAAATTTTCTTTATTTATAGTGGACCCTGTGTAGTACATCGTTATTTACAATGATCCCAGTGTGGAATTTCGCTATTTACAGTGCTCCCTGGGTAACATGTCATAATTTACAGTGGTCTCTAGGGAGGATATCATTATTTTCTACAGTCCCAGTGTGTACTTTCATTATTTACAGTGGTTTTTGAATAACATATCATTATTTGCATTGATCCCTGGGTTAAATATCATTATTTGCAGTGGTCTCTGGGTAGTATATCACTATTTACAGTGGTACCTGGGCTGTATTTTCTTACTTCCATTTGTCTCTGTGTGTACATTATTATTTACAACGGTCCCAGTGTGGCATTTCATTATTTTCAGTGTTCCCTGGATAGTATATCATAATTTACAGTGTTCCCAGGGCAATATGTCATTTTTACATTGCTCCCTGGATAACATATCATATTTTACAGTATTCCCTGGGTGGTGTATCATTACTTTTAGTGGTCCCTGCGCTGTATGTCATTATTTACAGTGGTCCCTGTGTAGTACATCAATATTTACAACGGTCGCAGGGTGGAATTTCATTATTTACAGTGGTCTATAATGTACCATTATTTAGAGTGGTCGAAGAGCAGTATATCATTATTTAAAGTGGTTCCTGGTAGTATATCATTATTTATACTGGTTCATAGGTAGAATAATATTATTTTCCGTGGACCCTGGGAAGTGTATCATTAATTAAAGTGGTCCGTGGGTAGTATATCATTATTTGCAGTGGTCCCTGGGCAGTATATCATTATTTACAGTGGTCACTGGGTCTGTTATCATTATTTACAGTGGTCCCTAGGCAGTATATCATTATTTTCAGTGGTCACTGGCTAGTATATTATTATTTACCGTGGCCGCTGGATAGAACATCATTATTTATTTACTGTGGACCCTGGGTAGAATATCATCATTTACAGTGCTCCATGGGAAGTCTATCATTAATTACAGTGATCCCTGGTTAATATATAATTATTTATAGTGGTCCCTGGACAGCATATCATTATTTACAGTGGTCCCTCGGTAGTATATCATTATTTACTGTGATCTCTGGGGAGCATATATTTTGTTACATTGGTCCCTGGTTAATATATCATGATTTTCAGTGGTCACTGGACAGTTTCTTATTATTTGCAGTATTCCCTGGTAGTATATCATTACGTATAGTGGTCACTGGGTTGTATATCATTATTTGCAGTGGCCTCTGGGCAGTACATTATTATTTACAGTGAACCCTGTGTAGTATATCATTATTTGCAGTAGTCCCTCGCTAGTATATAATTATTTGCAGTGGTCCCTGGTGAGTATTTCTGGGCAGTATTTCATTATTCACAGTGGTTCTTAACAGTATATCCTTATATGCAATGGCCCCTGTGCAGTATATCTTTATTCATAGTGGCCACTGTGTAATATGTTATTATTTACAGTGGTCCCAGAATAGTATTTATTTATTTCCTTGGCCACTCTGTAGTAATCATCATTTGCAATGGTCCCTGTATAGTACATCATCATTTGCAGTGGTTCCTGTGCAGTACAACATTATGTAGAATTGACCCTTTGTAGTACATCATTATTAACACTAGTCCCTGGGTAGTATATCGTTATTTACAGTGGCCTCTGGGTAGTATATCATTATTTACACTGGTCCCTGGGTGGCATATTACTATTTACTGGAGGCTTGGGTAGTTTACATCATTTACAGTGGACCCTGGCCAATATGACGTTATTTACCGTGGTCCCTGGGCATTTTTGCATTAGTTACAGTAGTCCCTGGATGGTATGTCATTATTTACGTTGCCCCTGGGTAGAATAGCATTATTTACAGTCGCCGTGGGTCGGTATCATCATTTACAGTGGTCACTGGAAAGTATTTCATAATATACAGTGTTTCCAGGGCAGTATATCATTATTTACAGTGGCCCCTGTTTGGTATATCATTATTTACAACGGTCCCAGGGTGGAATGCCATTAATTAAAGTGGTCCCGGGGCAGTATATCATTATTTACAATGGTGCCAGGGTAGTATATCATTATTTACAGTGGTCCCTGGGCAGTATATCATTATTTATAGTGTTCCCTGGTTCGTCCATCATTACTTCTAGTCGTCCCTGGATAGTTTATCATTATTTACAGTTGTCCTTGGGTTACATACCGTTATTTACAGTGGTCCACGGGCAGTATATCATTATTTATAGTGGTTCCTAGGTAGTATATCATTATTAACAGTTGTCCCTGGGTAGTTATCATTATGTATATTGGTCCCTGGGTGGTATATCGTTATTTACAGTAGTTCCCGTCCAGTAGATCATTATTTAAATCGGTCGCAGGTTGGAATTTCATTATTTACAGTGTTCACTGGGCAGTATATCATTATTGACAGTGTCACTTGATGGTATATCATTATTTACAGTGGTCCCTGTATAGTATATCATTATTTACAGTGGTCCCTGGATAGTTGAACAATATTTGAAGCGTTCCATGGGAAATTTATTATTATTCGCCATGCTCACTGGGAAGTACATAATTCTTTACAGTGGTCCCTGGGCAGTGCACCATTATTTACAGTGGTCGCTATGAAGAATATCATTATTTACAGTGGTCTGCGTGCAGATTATCATTAGGTACACTGGCCTTTGGTAGGTATCATCATTTACAGTTGTCCATTGCCAGTATATTTTACTTAGTGTGGGCCATGTTCAGTATATTATTATTGACAGTGGTCCCTGTCTAGTAGATCATTATTTATAACGGACGCAGTTCGGAATTTCATTATTTTCAGTGGTCCCTGTATAGTATATCATTATTACCACTGGTTCCTGGGCAATATATCATTATTTACAGCGGTGCCTGGGCAGTATGTCATTATTTACAGTGGTACCAGGGCAGTACATCATTATTTACTGTGCTCCCTGAGTAGAATATCATTCTTTATAGTGGTCCCTGGGTAGAATATCATTATTTACAGTGGACCCTGGTTAGTATTTCTTCACTGTGGTCACTGGGCAGTATATCATTATTTACAGCGGTTCCTGGATAATATATCATTTTTTTACAGTGGCCCATACGTAGAATATCATTATTTACAGTAGTCCCTGGGTAGTATATCATCATTTACAGTGGTCCCTGGATAGTCTATAATTATTTACAGTGGTTACTGGAAAGTATTTCATTATGTACAGTGGTCGCTGGCCCGCATATCATTACTTACAGCGGTCCCTGTGTAGTAAATCAATATTTATAGTTGTCCCCGTGCAGTACATTATTATTTACAATAACCCCAGAGTGGAATTTCGATATTTACAGTGGTCCCTGGGCAGTAACCCAGAATTTACAGTGGTCCTTTGGGAATTTTTTCATTATTTACAACGTTCCCAGTATGCATCCAGGTACATAAATCACTGAAAGCTGCCACCCAGGTTAATAGGGTTGTTGAGGAGGCATATGGTGTGCTAGCCTTTATCAGTAGGGGGATTGAGTTTCGGAGCCACGAGATCATGCTGCAGCTGTACAAACTCTCGTGCGGCCGCACCTTTGGAATAGTGTAGGGCAGATAGGCTTCAGATGGTTTCACGGGTCGGCGCAACATCAAGGGCCGAAGGGCCCGTACTGCGCATGTTTATGTTTCCATTGTTCTATGTTCTATATCATCATTTACAGTGGTCCCTGCGTCATATATCATTATTTACAGTAGTCCCAGAGCGTTATTTCGCTATTTAAAGTGGTCCATGGGCAGTAAGTCATAATTTACAGTGGCCCTTGAGGATTATATCATTATTTACAACGGACCCAGAATGGAATTCCATTATTTGCAGTGGTCTCTGGATAACATATCATTATTGACAGTGATTCCTGGGTAGTATATGATTATTTGCAATAGACTCTGGGCAATTCATTATTATTTACAGCGGTCCCTGGGTAGTATAGCATTATTTACAGTGGTCCCTGGGTAGTATATCGTTATTTTCAGTACTCCCTGGGTAGTATATAATTATTTGCATTGGTCCCTGGTGAGTATATAATTATTTACAGTGGTCCCTGGAAAGTGTTTCATTATTTCCTGTGGTCCCTGCACAGTATGTCATTATTTACAGTGGCCCCTGGGTAGTACACCATTATTTACAGTGGTCCATGGGTAGAATATGAATAATTAGTGGTCTCTATGTAGTATATCATTATTTTAATTGGTCCCTGCTAGTATATCATTATTTAAGCGGTTCCTGGGTTGTATATCACTATTTACAATGGCCTTGGGTGGGTATTATCATTTACGGTTGTCAATGGATAGTATAGCATTATTTACAGTGGTCCCTGGATAGTATATCATTATTTTCAGTAGTCCCTGGGTAGAATACAATTAATTGCCGTATTCCCTGGCGAGCATGTCATTATTTTCAGTTATCTCTAGTACGTTAGTATTTACAATAGCCCCAGAGTGCAATTTCGTTATTTACAGTGTTCCCTGTGTAGAATATCAGTATTTGCACTGGTCACTTCGCAGAATATCTTTATTTACAGTGGTGCCTGTATCGTATATAACAATTTACACTTGTCCATGTGTAGTATGTCATTATTTACAGTGGCCTTGTGTAGGTATCCTTTTCAGTGGCCACTGGATTGTATTTCATTATTTACAGTGTTCCCTGGCCACTATGTCATTATTTTTAGTGATCCCTGGGCAGTGTGTCATTATTTACAGTGGTGCCTGGGTAGTACATCATTATTTACAGTGGTCCCTTGGTAGAATATCAATAATTACAGTGGTCCCTGGGTAGTAGATCATTACTTACTGTCGTCAGTGGGTAGTATTTCACCATTTACACGGGTTCCTGGGTAGTATATAATTATGTACAAATGCCTTCGGTAGGTATCATCATTTACAGTGGTCAATGGACAGAATTTATTGATTTGCTCTGGACTCTGGGTAGTACATCATTATTTAGAGTAGTCCCTGGGCAGTATATCATTAGTTATAGAGGTCACTGGGTAGTAAGTCAATATTTATAGTGGACCTGTGTAGTACATCACTATTTACAATGATCCCAGAGTGGAATTTCGCTATTTACAGTGGTCCCTGAGCAGTAAGTCATAATTACAGTGGTCCCTGGGGAGTATATCATTATTTACAACGGTCCCAGTTTGGAATTTCATTATTTACAGTGGTCTCTGGATAATATATCATTATGTACAGCGGATCCTGGTTAATATATCATTACTTTCGCCGGACGTTTCCCATGGCAACAGAAGATGGCTGCCGGGACTCTGCCCTGGCAACACCAGATGGCTGCCGGACGTTTCCCATGACAATGTAAGATGGCCACCGGGAGACGCCCACACAACACAACGCAAAATGACGGCCAGGCATCTCCCCTGGCAAAGAAAGATGGTTGCCGGAAGACTCCCCGGCAATGAAAGATGGTCGTTGCCGGCACGCAGGGGATGCAGGGGTAAATTTGGCACAGGCGCAGTGCGGGTTCTGCTGCCAATTGGTCACACTGGGTCGTGGGATTATTGTGCATCAATAGAAACCGGTGCGCTGTCCCGACCCACAACCCGGATATCACCCCCTCACGAATATCACCCCTTCCCCGATATCACCTCCTCCCCGCAATCACCTCCTCCCCGAAATCATCCCCTCTCCGATATCACCCCTCCCCGACATCACCACCTCCCCGATATTACCCCCTCCCCGATATCAACCCCTTCTCGACATCACCCCTTCCCCGATATCACTCCCCGGATATTACTCCCATCCACCGATATCACCCACCATCTGCGATATCACGCCTCCCACACATATCACCCTCAGGATATCATACCACCATGATATCACTCCCTCCTCGATATCATCCCCCCTCTCCAATATCACGTCCGCGATATTAACACTACCGCCGATATCACGTCCCGATATTACCCACTGCTCCGTTTATCACCCCCACCCTAGTTATCACTCCAACCATAGATATCAGCCCACACCGATATCAGCCCCGGATATTGCCCGTAACACCGGATATCACTCCTTACACTAGATATCAGCCCTACACCGCAGATACCACCACCTCCCCGATATCAGCCACGGATATTTCCCCTACCCCTGGATATCAGCCCACGCTATATACCAGCCCGTCCCTGTTATCACCGCCTCACACTGATATCACATCCCAGATATCAGCCCCTACCGCGATCATCGCCACCCACTGATACTACCCCCCAGATATCACCCCAATGTCACCTACTCCCGGATATCACCTCGCCGTTATAACCCCCACCCCCGGATATCACCTCAGACCCCGGATATCCCCCAAAACGATGTCATCCCTCAAAACGGGATATCATCCCCCAAACCCGAATATCATCCCCCAAATACGGATGTCACCCCGTCCGAAATATCACCCACTCTCGGATTTTACATTTACTTCTGGATATCACCCACTCCCTAATACATCCCCTGCCACTGATATCACCCCGAGCTTATTACTTCTTCCCGGATATCAACTCCACCCCGAATATCACCCATTATCACCAATGTCATCCCATTATCCCTGCCCTCGCTTGATACCGGCCCCACGGTAATAACAACCTCCATCAGATATCACCCCCCTCGCCCAACTATTAGTCCTCCCCTCAGATATAACTCCACCTCTGAAATATCGACCCCTCCAAATACAACCCAAATGCACCCCCCACCCAACCGATGCCAGGACACTCCCCGGATATAACGCACACCAGTCAAATATTGACCCCCACCCCCCGTATCGCCTCCCAGACCCCCTACTATATCACCCCCTAGATATCAACAAGCTTCCCCCGGATGATGTCACAACCTTCGTATTTCACGCCCCCTCCACCCCGCGTCTCCCCCCCCCCCCGGTTATAACGCAAAACACCCGCATATCCCCAGCCAGTATCACCGCACCGATATCAAACCTCCATATATCACCCAGCCCTCCTGGAAATCAGCAGCCACTCACCTCAAAATCAGCCACACAATTTCAGTCACCTCACCCCGGATATCAACCCTCCAGATATCACTCCCTTAGATGTAACACACGCCCCCCTCCCGATACGCCCCACGGATATATCACCTCCCTGTATATCACCCACCTCCATCCCCGGATCTCACCCAATCACCCAGCCCCCCTGAATTCCTGCGCCCCAAATCACAGTCTCCTACCCCCAGATATCACCCCACCTGCCCCCGATCTCACCACCAATAGATATCACTCCCCAGGATAGCTCCAACCCTCCCCCTCCCCTGCCCAATCAAACTGGCATTCCACGAGTTGGCACATGCGCAGAAGCACCACCGTGGCTCTGTCCATGCGCAGGGATTTTTCTCCGCGCCAGCCATGGCTGGCCTCTGAAAGGCTCCGCCATTGCCGGCGCGGAAGAAAAGAGTGCCCCAACGACACAGGCCCGGCCGCAAATTGGTGGTCCCCGATCGTGGTCCAGGCTGTTGTTCCCTTCCCCCCAGGGCCGGATCCTCCCGCGCGCCCCTAGGACTCAGCTAGCCGACCTACAAGCCAGGTCCTGCCGAGATGCACTATCTCAATTTCACGCCAGCGGACCGGCTGAAAACGGGCGGCCGCTCGGCCCATCGGGGCCCACAGAATTGCGGGGGGGGGGGGGCGCTGCCAACGTCCACCGACAGGCGTGGCATAAGCCCCGTCCCCGCCCGAATACCGGCGCCAGATATTTCAGCAACCGGCGTCGGAGCGGCGGAGCGGGATTCACGCCGCACCCCGGCGGTTCTCCAAACCGCCGGAGGGTCGGAGAATCCCGCTGCTGGGCCGGGTTTCTTCAAAAAGGCGGCCACTTGCGGACGCCAACATAAAGACCGGAGCGTTTCACGCCGGCGTCAACGGGCTCTTTGGCCAGCGAATCCATGGCCCACAGGTGGCCAGCACGGCGCTGGAATCTCCACGCAGCCCGGCTGCCGATACGCGTCCCTGCACTTCCTGCCGCAGGTCCAACATGTGCGCGGAGATTGCCGCCCAATGTCAATGTCTAAGTACTTACATAGCCGAGTAACTGTGTGTCTATGCTTTCTATGTATGTGCCGATCTGTCTGGACTGTACGCAAAACAGATTTTCACCGTATCTCGGATCTCGTGACAATAAATCTGAATGTGCTGACTGAGGAAAGCATTTACTGAAATCTCTTACTGCGAGACTACGAAACTGACGTTAAAAGTTCAGAATAATCCCTGATATATTTTCTAATCGTTGCTTTCCTGGAGGAGCTGTCAAACTGCCGTCTCCACAGCTCTGCTTTCCTGCCGTGCTAGGGGGCTGCGGGATTTGTAGCCAACATCAGTCACTGCAGCAGGCCCCTTTTTAAATGTCCTGTGCTGGATGCTCCGTCGGTGGATCTTCCGCATCACCCCCTCAGGTTTCTCGACGGCCTGGAGGTGGTCACAATGGAAGAGAGCGGGTAAATGGAGTTGAAATCAACCATGATTGAATGGTGGAGTGGACTCGATGGGCCGAATGGCCTTACTTCCACTCCTATGTCTTATGGTCTTATGGTCTTAAGTGTGGGGGGGGGGGGTGGAATTAAACAGTTGTGGGTGTGCGAATTGACAATCCGGCTGCCGGAGGAGGGGGCGGGGGGGGGGGGGGGCGGAAAACGGGCTGGCAGGACGGAGTATCCAAGTTTTGTTGAGATTGCCCTGAGGGTCAACACATTTTCTGCTGCTTGGATTCCGTGCAAAAGTGAATAGCACATTCTTTATCAGTCCAAGAGTTCATGAAACTAACTTTTAACCATTACACCCAATAATCAAAGCGAATATACAAGAACTATCTGTTAAAATGGCTCAGAATATTTTAATCTCTGATTACCAGAGTCCGAACATTAAATATCATTAAACTAGTGAAATTATGACGGATCCTTTTTTGTTCTGAGCAGGGCGCTAATACCGGGGGAGGAAGATACTGAGTATTTGGCTATTGCAGTGTCGGATCATGCCCCGCACTGGGTGGATCTACTGGTTAGTGAGGAGAGAGTTCAATGCCCGCTGTGGAGACTGGATATGGGGTTGCTTGCGGACGAGGCAGTTTGTGGGTGGGTTAAGAAGTCCATCCAGAACAACATTGAAACAAACGATATGGGGGATGTCTCTGCAGCTACGGTCTGGGAAACTTTGAAGGCAGTACTCAGAGAGGATTTAATGTCGATACGGGCCCACAGAGAAAAGAAGGAACGGGTGAGAGGGGTAGATTAGTGCAGGCGATACTCCAGGTGGACAGGAGATACTCGGAGTCCTCGGACGCGGGGCTCCTGGGGGAGCGGCGTAGGTTACATGTGGAGTTTCTGCTGTTGACCACATGGAAAGCAGTGGAACAGTTGAGGATGGCAAGGGGGCGATCTATGAGTACGGGGAAAAGGCAAGCAGAATGTTGGTGCACCAGCTCAGGAAAAGGGAGGCAGCCAGGGAGATTGGTAAAGTAAAGAGTAGAGACATTAATACGGTCCTGTATCCAGCGGGGGTGAATCCAGCGAGGATATTCATTGTAAATTCTGTGAGTCGGAACCCCCGGCTGGAGTGGAGGGGATGAGGCCATTTCTGGATCAGGTTCCCGAGTGTGGAGGAGGACCTGGTGGAGGGGCTGGGGGCCCCAATTGAGATTGAAGAAATAGTCAAAGGGCTGGAGGGCATGCAGTCTGGCAAGGCCCTGGGGCCTGACGGCTACCCGGTGAATTATAGAATTTAGAATTATAGAATTTACAGCACAGAAGGAGGCCATTCCGACCATCGAGTCTGCACTGGCTTTTGGAAAGAGCACCCTTCCCAAGGTCAACACCTCCACCCTATCCCCATAACCCAGTAACCGCATACAACACTAAGGGCAATTTTGGACATTAAGGGCAATTTATCATGGCCAATCCACCTAACCTGCACATCTTTGGACTGTGGGAGGAAACGAGAGCACCCGCAAGAAACCAACGCACACACAGTGAGGATGTGCAGAGTCCGCACAGACAGTGACCCAAGCCGGAATCGAACCTGGGACCCTGGAGCTATGAAGCCATTGTGCTATCCACAATGCTACCGCGGAATTCTATCAGACGTTTTCAGAGAGACGGAGCCCACTGCTGGTGAGGACAATTACCGAAGCAAGAGAGAAGGGAGTCCTCCCCCCAACAATGTCGCAGGCCTCGATTACATTGATCCTAAGACGGGAGATGGATCCAGAGCAATGTGAGACAGACAGGCCGATTTCTCTTCTGAATGTGGTCGCCAAACTGCAGGCTAAGATAATGGCCACAAGGGTAGATGACTGTGTCCTGGCCATGATAGTTTAAGAGAAGACGGGATTTGTTTTGGGCAGGCAACTTAGGACCAATGTTCAAAGGCTTCTAAATGTTATTATGATGCCCTCAAAAGGAGGCGAGACGGAGGTGGCGATAGCGATGGATGCAGAGAAGGCTTTTGATCGGGTGGAGTGGAATTACTTGTCAGAGCCGCTGGGAAGGTTTGGGATTGGTGAGGACTTTCCTGACTAGGTGCAGGTGCTATATCAGGCACCTGTAGCAAGTGTGCATGTGAACTGGCTGATGTTGGGGCACTTCAAACTACACCGAGGGACGAGGCAAGGGTATTCCCTCTCACTGTTTGCTCTGGCCAGAGAGCCTTTGGGCATGGCGTTAAGAGTCTCTGGGAACTGGAAAGGGCTGGTTCTGGGGGGAGGGGGAGGGTGGAGCACCGCGTCTCGCTCTATGCAGATGAGCTGCTCGGACCCGTTGGACGGGATGGAAGAAGTGATGCGAATCATGGGGGAATTTGGAAGTTTTTCGGGGTCTGAATTGAACTTTGGGAAAAGCGAGATTCTTGTGATTCAGACAAGAGGGCAGGTGAAGAGACTGGGAGAGCTGCCGCTTAAAATGGTAGGGAAGAGCTTTCGATATCTGGGATATCGATAGAGGGGCCTCACGGTAGCATGGTGGTTAGCATCAATGCTTCACAGCTCCAGGGTCCCAGGTTCGATTCCAGGCTGGGTCACTGTCTGTGTGGAGTCTGCACCTCCCCCCCCGTGTGTGCGTGGGTTTCCTCCGGGTGCTCCGGTTTCCTCCCACAGTCCAAAGATGTGCGGGTTAGGTGGATTGGCCATGCTAAATTGCCCGTAGTGTAAGGTTAATGGGGGGATTGTTGGGTTATGGGTATACGGGTTACGTGGGTTTAAGTAGGGTGATCATTGTTCGGCACAACATCGAGGGCCGAAGGGCCTGTTCTGTTCTATGTTCTATGTTCTAATCCAGGTGAACCGGAAATGGGAAGTACTACACAAGTTAAACCTATCCCGGTTGGTAGAACAAATGGAAGGGGACTTAAAGAGATGGAGCGTGCTCCCGTGGTCACTGGTGGGGAGGGTACAGACCGTGAAAATGACGGTTCTGCCCAGATTTCTATTTGTCTTCCAGTACCTCCACATCTTCATCCCGAACGCCTTTTTCAATCGTGTTAATCAAATTATTTCGGGCTTTGTGTGGGTGGACGAGTAAAACCCTACAAGTGAAGAAAGTGTTCCTGGAGCGCAGTCGGGGGGAGGGTAGGTTTGCGCTGCCGAACGTCTTCAATTATGACTGGGCGGCTAATACAGCCATGATCAGGGTGGATTGTGGGGGAGGGGTCGTCACGGGAGCGGATGGACGCGGCGTCATATAAAGACCCAGTCTGGGAGCATTAGTAACGACACCTCTGCCATTCTCGCCGGCCTGATACTCCACAGGTCGGGTGGTAGTGGCGGCTCTGAGGATCTGTGGGCAATGGAAGAGATAAAAGAGAGTGGAGGGAGCATCAATTTGGACCCCGATTTATAACAACCACAGGTTTGTACCGGGCCGGCTAGATGGTGGGTTCCACAGGTGCAAGGGGGCAAGAATTCGAAGGATGGGGGATCTATTTATAGATGGGAGCTTTCCCAACTTGAATGCTTTGGAGGATATGGTGCTAAAATCACGGGTGGTGCCGATTACGGAGGTAGCGATCTTTGGAGTGTTGGAAGAGCCGGGAGGTCAGGCGGCGAAAAAGGTCGATGTCTTGGCCTTTTCCTCCCTGGTAGCCCGGAGACGGATCTTATTAATGTGGACCGACTCGAAGCCCCTGAGTACAGGGACCTGGGTTAGTTACATGGCTGGGTTGCTCAGTCTCGATAAAATAAAGTTTGCCTTAAGAGGGTCAATATTATGTTTCTCCTGGAGGTACCAGCCGTTCGTCTACACTCTGGGGGAATATTAAAATGGCAGCAGAAGCAATGAGGGGGATACGGACGGATTCTTGTTGTTTGATCGAGGTGTGCGAAGATTGCTGCGGGAGGCGGGGGCGGAGGGTGGGGGGGTGGAGAAATGTTCATTTTGCCATCTGAATGTTATTGTTTCTGTTCATGTTATGAAAATGTTCAAATAACTCAATAAAAATATTATTTAAAAAAAGATGAGATCGCCAATTACTTGGGAATGGGAAGTGTATGGGAAAATATGACTGAATCAGCAGTTTTGGACCACGTATCTAAGGAACGATGTGCTGGCCTTGGAAAGGGTACAGAAGAGGTACACACGAATTACCCCTGGAATGACGAACATTCCGTACGAGGAACGGTTAAGGACTCTTGGTTTGCACTCGTTGGAGTTCAGAAGGGTGAGGGGGAATCTTATTGAAACTTACAGGATACTGAGAGGCCTGGATAGAGTGGACGTGGAAAGGTTGTTTCCACTTGTAGTAAAAACTAGAACCAGAGATCACAATCTCAGACTAAAGAGAAAATTGTTGATTTTCTTCGTTTTTTGATGGGATGTGGACGTCGCATTTTTTCCCATCCCTAGTTGCCCTTCAGAAGTGAAGGCAACTCACCACGAGTTGCCTTCCTGAACCGCTGCAGTCCCTGATGTGTGAGTACACCCACAGTGCTGTCAGGAATAGATTTCCAGCATGTTGCTCCAACGATAGTGAGGGAACGTTGACATATTTCCAAGTTGGGGGTGTTGAGTGACTTGGAGAGGAACATTCAAGTGGTGGGTTTCGCGGGTATCTGCTGCTCTTGTTATTCTAGATCGTAGTGGTCGTGGAGTTGGAAGGTGCTGTCTAAGGATCCTTGGTGCGTTACTGCAGTGCATCTTGTAGATGGTCCTACACTACCTGTGCCTTTTGGATGTTCGACAGGCTTTCTAGGATCAGGAGGTAAGTTACTCGTCTGAGGCTCCAAACCTTTAAGCTGCCTGGTAGCCACAGTATTAAAATGGCTGGTCCAGTCTTTTACTGATCAATGGTAACCCCAGGATGTTGATGGTGGGGAATTGAACCGATCGCAATGTCACTGAATGTCAAGGGACAATGGTGTCATCCTCTCTTCGAGGAGATGGTCATTTCCTGACACTTGTGTGGCGCGACTATTCCTTCTCACGTGTCACCCCAAGCCCGGAAATTGTCCACTATTGTTGATTTTGTACACGGATTGCTTCGTTTTCTTTTTTAAATGTTTGATGAAGTGTGTGAATTTTATATTGTGAACTCGTTAATAATGGATGCGCCTGTACAATTTACAAGTTCTTGTTCATTCTCGGTGAATCCTGAAGAAGGAACAGGACTCCGAAAGCTAGTGTTTGAAACAAACTTGCTGGACTTTAACCTGGTGTTGTTAGACCTCTTACTGTGCACACCCCAGTCCAACGCCGGCATCTCCACATCAAAGCTTATATAAACATAAGAACATAATAACTAGGAGGAGGAGTAGGCCATCTGGCCTCTCGTGCCATTCAATGAGATCATGGCTGATCTTTTGTGAACTCAGCTCCACTTCCCGGCCCGAACACCATAACCCTTAATCCCTTTATTCTTCAAAAAACTATCTGTCTTTACCTTTAAAACATTTAATGAAGGAGCCTCAACTGCTTTACTTGGCAAGGAATTCCATAGATTCACAACCCTTTGGGTGAAGACGTTCCTCCTAAACTGAGTCCTAAATCTACTTCCCCTTATGTTGAGGCTATGCCCCGTAGTTCTGCTTGCAAGCGTCAGTTGAAACAACGTGCCCGCCTCTATCCTATCTATTCCCTTCATAATTTTATATGTTTCTGTAAAATACCCACTCATCCTTCTAAATGCCAACGAGTAAAGACCCAGTCTACTCAACCTCCTCGTAATCCAACCCCTTCAACTCTGGGATTAACCTAGTGAAACTCCTCTGCACACCCTCCAGTTCCAGTACTTTCTTTCTCAAGTAAGGAGGTCAAAACTGAACACAATACTCCAGGTGTGGCCTCACTAACACCTTATACAATTGCAGAATAACCTCCCTAGTCTTAACCTTCATCCCTCTAGCAATGAAGGACAAAATTCATTTTAAAATTCATTCTAAATCACCTGATGCACCTGGAAAGCAACTTTCTGTGACTCAAGCACTAGCACACACAAGTCTCTCTGCACAGCAGCATGCTTTAATATTTGATTATTTCAATAATCATCCCGTTTGCTGTTATTCCTACCAAAATGGATACGCTCACATTTCTCAACATTGTATTCCATCTGCCAGACCATAGCCCATTAACTTATCTATCCAAATCGCTCTGCAGACTTCCAGTATCCTCTGCACTTTTCGCTTTACCACACATCTTAGTATCATCTGCAAACCTGGACACATTGCGCTTCGTCCCCACCTCCAAATCATCAATGTAAATGGTGAACAATTGTGGGCCCAACACGGATCCCTGAGGGACACCACTAGCGACTGATTGCCAACCAGAGAAACAACCCTTAATCCCCACTTTTTGATTTCTATTGATTAACCAATCCTCTATCCATGATGCTACTTTACCCTTAATGCCATGCATCTTTATGTGATGCAGCAACCTTTTGTGTGGAAACTTATCAAAGGCTTTCTGGAAATCCAAATAGACAACATCCATTGGCTCGCCGTTATTTACTGCACTGGTAATGTCCTCAAAAAGTTCCACTAAATTAGTTGGGCACGACCTGCCCTTGATGAACTCATGCTGCATCTGCCCAATAGGACAATTTCTATCCAGATGCGTCGCTATTTCTTCCTTGATGATAGATTCCAGCATCTTCCCTATACTGAAGTTAAGCTCACTGGCCTATAATTGCCAGCTCTCTGCCTAAATGCTTTTTTAAACAGTGGTGTCACGTTTGCTCATTTCCAATCCACCGGGACCACTCCGGAGTCTAGTGAATTTTGGTAAGTTATCACGAGTGCATTTGCAATTTTTCCAGCCATCTCTTTTAGCACTCTGGGCTGCATTACATCAGGGCCAGGAGCCTTGTTCATCTTTTGCCCCATTAGCTTGCCAATCACTACCTCTTTAGTGATAACAATCCTCTCAAGGCCCTCACCGGTCATAGCATCATTTCAATCAGTCACTGGCATGTTATTTTTGTCTTCCACTGTGAAGACTGACCCCAAAAAACCTGTTCAGTTCGTCTGCCATTTCCTCATCTCCCATTATTAAGACCCCCGTCTCATCCTCTAAAGGACCAATATTGACCTTAGTCACTCTTTTTTGTTTTATATATTTGTAGAAACGTTTACTGTCTGTTTTTATATTCTGAGCAAGTTTACTCTCATAATCGATCTTACTCTTCTTTACAGCTTTTTAAAGTAACTTTCTATTGCCCCCTTAAGGTTTCCCAGACTTCGAGTCGCCCACCAATCTTTGCCACTTTGTATGCTTTTTCCTTCAATTTGATACTCTCCCTTATTTCCTTTGATATCCACTGTCGATTTTCCCTCTTTCGACCGTACTTCCTTTTTGTTGGTATAAATCTTTGCTGAGCACTGTGAAAAATCACTTTGAAGGTTCTCCACTGTTCCTCAACTGTTCCACGATAAAGTCTTTGGTTCCAGTCTACCTTAGTTAGTTCTTCTCTCATCCCATTGTAATCTCCTTTGTTTAAGCTCAAAACACTAGTATTTGAATTCACCTTCTCACCCTCCATCTGTATTTTAAATTCCACCATATTGTGATCGCTCCTTCGGAGAGGATCCCCAATTATGAGATCATGAATAAATCCTGCCTCATTACACAGGACAAGATCTGGGATCGCTTGGTCCCTCGTAGGTTCCAATACATACTGTTCTAGGAAACAATCACAGATACATTCTATAAACTCCTCCTCAAGGCTGCCTTTACCGACCTGGTTAAAACAATCGACATGTAGATTAAAATCCCCCATGATAACTGCTGTACCATTTCTACATGCATCAGTTATCTCTTTGTTTACTGCCTGCCCCATCATAACGTTACTATTTGGTGGCCTATAGACTACTCCTATCAGTGACTTTTTCGCCATACTATTCCTGATTTCAACCTAAAGGCCACATTTGCAATACTGCGTGCAGTTCTGGTCGCCACATTACCAGAATGATGTGGATGCTTTGGAGTGGGTGCAGAGGAGATTCACAGGATGTTGCCTGGTATGGAGGGTGCTAGCTGTGAAGAAACGTTGAGTAGATTAGGATTGTTTTCATTGGAACGACGGAGGTTGAGGGGGACCTGATTGAGGTCTACAAAATTATGAGAGGTATTGACAGGGTGGATAGCGACAAGCTTTTTCCAAGAGTGGGGGTATCAGTTACAAGGGGGTCAGGATTTCAAGGTCAGAGGGGGAAAGTTTAAGAGAGATGCGCGTGGAAAGTTTTTTAGGCAGAGGGTGGTGGGTGCCTGGAACGCTTTACCAGCGGAGGTTGTAGAGGCGGGCATGAAAGCATCATTTAAGAGGCATCTAGACATGTATATGAACGGGCGGGAACAGATGGAAAATAGGAGACAGATTTAGATAAAGGATCTGGATTTGCGCAGGCTGGGAGGGCCGAAGGGCCTGTTCCTGTGCTTAATTTTGTTTGTTCTTTGTTCTAAATGGATTCAACCTTATCCCCCATAGCACCGATGTCATCCCTTACTATTGCCCGAATGTCATCCTTAAAGAACAGAGCTACCCTTACAACCCACTCTGTCCTTCAAAATATTTTGATACCCTCGGATATTTAACTCCCAGTCGTGACCATCCTTTAACCATGTTTCAGTAATGGCTACTAAATCATAGTCATTCACGATGATTTGCGCCATCAACACATGGAGAGCTTCCTTCTTGAAAATTTACAGTCCCTGATGTGCTTGTTAAGTTTCTGCCTCTTGTAGATGAGTCGCACTGTTGCGGGTGCAGTGCAAGAGTGTGAATATTTATGACGGCTGCTTTTGTCTTGAATCGCTCCGAGATTTGGTTGTTTAAACTGCTGGGAGTGGATGATATTCTAGCATTATCCTGATTGGTGTCTTCTAGACACTGGATATTATTTGGAGAATGAGGGAAGGAGTTATTTGAGTCTGACCATCTTGTAGCCACAATATATCGATCATCCAGTTCTGTTAATGATACATGGTGATACCCACGAGATTTATAGTGAGGAATTCAAGGATTGCAATGCCGTCGAAGTTCAAGAGGAAAATGTCGGATCTTTCTTTGTTGGAGATTGTCATTGTTTGGCAGTTGGATGGCGCAAATGTCACTTTCCACGTGTCAGCCCAAACCAACATGTTGTGATTTGGACAATGTGGAAGGCACAAGAGCCGGGTCTCGACTGAGTCAGCATGGATTTACAACAGGGAAACCCTGCTTGATAAATTCACTGAAATGTTTCATAGAGCATACAATGTACCGTGCCGAAGGAGGCCAATTGGCCCATCGGGTCTACAACGGACGTTGGAAATAGCACCCCACTTAAGCCCCACACGACCCTATCGCCGTAACGCAATAACCTCACATAACGTAACCTTTTTGTACATTAAGGGCAATTTATAATGGCCAATTCACCTAACCGTCACACCTTTGGACTGTGGGAGGAAACCGGAACACCCGCAGTAAACCCACGCAGACACGCGGTGAAGGTGCAGACTCTGAACAGACAGTGACCCAAGCCGGGAATTGAACCTGCATTTCAGACCCGATGGGCCAAATGGCCTCCAGCCCTGTACCAATTCTGTCCATCAGGAGCGAGGTCATGTGGACATGTTGTTCTGTATGGCCTACATTGGCTGTGCTGTGATTTGCCAGTGACTCACTTTGTGATGGCACCTGCGACAGGTGTGACCCCCTGGTTACCATTCACCAGTTGTGGTGACTGTGGGCAGGAGATGGAGTTGGCAGCGGGCCCTGTGACTGAGGGCCATTCATGTAACACATGGCAAAGGGAAAATAATGAACAACTGGACATAGAAACCAGAGAATCAACATCAATTAATCACAAATATGGTGAAGTTATTTATGTTGTGAGTTGCAAAACAAACTCTACTTTTGTCAGGCCCAGATTCTCAATTCTAACTAGCAGCTAGGAATTGTGGAATAATTACACATGTTTTTATTCAATCGGGCAGTGGGAATCGCTGTAGCTGGTAGAATTTGTTTCCCATCCCACAGTGCCCTTGAGAAAGTGGTGAGCTGCCTTCTGGAACAGTTACAGTCCCTCAGGCGTCGTTTCACCCACAGTTCTGTGAGGGAGCGAGTTCCAGGGTTTTTGCTCAGTGTCATTAACTGATTGGCGATAGACCCGATCAGAATGGTGAGTGGCTTGTACGGGTACTTCCATGTTTCCATGTTCACGTGTTCCCAGATAAGTGTTGCTCGGATCTTCTAGATGGTCGTGGTCCTGGGTATGCAAGATGCTGTCTTAGGACCAGTGATTGCGCCCAGTGAGACAGCGGGCACAGCCAGAGTGAGGCACATCGAAGAGTGCGTTTGGAAGCTGGGAAATTGAAGCAAGGTGAATATTGAATTGGTAAGAATGTTCCTTTTTAATTCTCGTCTTTAAATTTCAGGAGTGTAGTTTAATCTTCAAGTGGCAGCATGGTAGCATTGTGGATAGCACAATCGCTTCACAGCTCCATGGTCCCATGTTCGATTCCGGCTTGGGTCACTGTATGTTCGGAGTCTGCACATCCTCCCCGTGTGTGCGTGGGTTTCCTCCAGGTGCTCCGGTTTCCTCTCACAGTCCAAACATGTGCAGGTTAGGTGGATTGGCCAGATAAATTGCCCTTAGTGTCCAAAATTGCCCTTAGTGTTGGGTGTCCCAATGAGACAGCGGACACAGCCAGAGCAAGACACATCAATGAGTGGGTTTGGGAGCTGGGAATTTGAAGCGAGGTTGGAAATTGAGGCTGGGTGGGAGGTGGTGATTTTTATCCTTTGATTTGTTACAGACAAACGTCCAGTGCGTGGCCTTGCCCTGCTGCAGGTGACCAGATCTTCATATCAGGAGCAGAGCTGAATATGAGAAATCCGGAGTGCAGACTGAGAAGGTAAGTGGTTCTCTATAAATCAGGTGTCTCGAGTCCTTAACCCTTTCATTCGGAGGCTCACCGGACTAGATTCGGAGCTACTCGCCAGAAAAGATTCTGAGCTACATTTGGTAAGGTGAGAGTTTTGTTTTGTGTTTTCGTTTTTCTTGTCACGCCTATTAGAGGCGAGCAAGCCATACTCCGTCTCCTCTAACAGCAGCTCAGTGATTGATTGGTGCCTGGTAAGTAGTTTTTCCTGTAATTTTTCTCTTTGCATTGTAGCTGTTGTTGTAACTTAACTGAGAGTTTAGACATGACTGGAGATCCCAGATTCGTGTAATGCTCCTCTTGTGCGATGTGGGATTTCAAAGGCGTGTCCACTGACCCTGGCTCATTAACGTGCTGGAAGTTTGTCCAGCTGCAGCTCCTGTTAGCAGAATGATCGCTGGAATTGCACAGCTCACGTATGAGGAGAGATTGACGTGGTTACTGGAGTTTAGCAGAATGTTGGGGATCCCACAGAAACCGATATATTTAGAATCGGACGATACAGGGTCGATGTAGGAAGTATGTTCTCGATTGCATAGAGTCCCTTACGGGATAACAATTTCAACATACAGGGAAAACCATTTCGGACAGAGTGGAGCAGGAGGAGGAAGGTAGAGTGCTGCATGAATAATTTATGGGACTCTGCACCAGTGACAGGGCCGGCCTGGTATCGGATTGAGGAAAATGACTGGAAGAACATTTTGAAAAGGATAATAGATAGAGAGGAGATTATAATTGGTCTGGCAGGATGAAAAGTGGTCAAATATCCAGGTCCAGATGAAATGTTTCCCAAGCAATCGATTGAGGCAAGGGGGGAATAGTTCTGGCGCTGACATTAATTTTAAATTCCTCCCTGGACACTCCCTGGAGGAGTGGAACGGAGCCAATTATTCAAGAAGGGAGGAACGGACCAGCGAAGAAACTACAGGTTAGAAATTTAACGTGTTGGGAAAGTCCTGGAATCAATCCTGAGAGACAGAATGAATCTGCATTGGTCGAGGCAGGGACCAATGAAGAACCGACAGCATGGATTTGTTACGGGAAGGTCATGTCGGAGCAACTTTATTGATTTTTTCGAAGAGGTGATCAGATGTGTTCTCTCTCTCTCTCTGACACACAGATACACGCAGCCGCAGACTTTTCCTGCCAGAGGCAGATCTCTCGTTCTCTGTTTCAATCTCTCTGCCTGAGACATACACACACACTCACAGACATACTGTGCGACACAGACACTCTCTCCCTCGTAGACACACATATACACATACTCATTCTGAATCTCTCTCATCGACACAAACACAGGCACTGTCTTTCACAGACTGTCTCGCTCTCTCTCTATCTCCATCTGACAGACACACAGATACAGTTTGGGTAGGGAACTCTTTCCAAGAGCCGGTGCAGGCTCAATGTGTCGAATGGCCTCCTGCTGCATTGTAAATTCTATGAAAATATCTATGACACATCAGACTCAGACTCTCTCTTTCTTTCTCTGTGATGCACTCACGTACAATCACAGAGTCTGTCTCTCTCTTTCTCTCTCTCTATCTATCTTCTCTGTCTCTCTTTCACACACATAGACACACAGCTACAGAAGCGAGAGAAAACAAATGAGAAAGAGAGAGAGGGAGAGTGAGATTGGCAGCACTCTCGTTCTCTCTCTCTCTCTCTCACTATCTGTCTCCTCTCTCCCTCTTTCTCACTCTGTCTCTGTGTCTCAGTTTCTCTCACTGTTTTTATCTGTCTCTCTGTTGCTCTACCTTGCTCTCCTTCTCTATGTCTGTGTCTCAGTCTCTCTATCTCTGTCTCCGTCTCTCTCTCCCTCCTCTCATACACATACACGTATGGTCAGACTGCCACAAAAGAGAAAGAACGAATGAGAAAGAGAGAAAGAAACTCAGGGAAACTCACAGACTCAAACTCTCTCTCTCTCTCTCTCTTTCTATGTCTCTGTGTCTCTCTCTCCCTCTCGCTTTGTCGCGCTCTTTCCCTCTCTCACTTTCTCTCTCTCTATGTCAGGAACACACATACAGACAATGACGCCCTCGCTTTCTCTTTTCTCTCTCTCACTCTTTCTCTCTCTCCCTTTTCTCTCTCTCTCTCTATTTCTCTTTCTGTCTTACACACACATAGACATATAGAGACACAGCCACAGAAGTGAGAGAGTCAAAATCAGAAAGAGAAACATAGCGAGAGAGAGACTGGCAGAACTCTCTCTCTCATTCCCTGTCTCTCTCTCTCTCTTTCAGTCTCTGAAGAAAGGGACAAAACGGGAAAGAGAGAGAATGGTGGAAAAAGAGAGGGCGGAAGAAAGTTAGAAAGAGGGAGAGAGGGAACCGGTAGCTCTCGACCTCTGTGTCTCAGTCTCTCTCTCTCTCACGCTCTCTCTCTTTCTCTCGCTTTCTTTCCCTGTCTCTCACACATATCCACAGAAGGGAGAGAGGGAGAATGAGGAAGAGAGAGAGAGACACTGGCAGTTCTCTCTCTCTCTGTCTCTCACTGCGTCTCTGTGTCTCAGTCTCTCTCTTTTTCTCTCCCTCTCTGTCTCTCTCGCTCTCGCTCTCTCTCTCTCTCTCTCTCTCTCTCTCTCTCTCATTCTATCTCGCTCTCTTTCTCGTGTGTGTCAGCCATTGCGACAGACTGAGACAGAAACAGTCTATAACGTAGAGACAGAGAGAACTGCCACCCAGAGCATCTGTGGCTGGGTTTATGTGTGTATGTGTGTGTGTTTGTGTGTGTGAGAGAGAGACAGAGCGTGAGGGAGTGAAAGAGATACAGAGCGAGAGAAAGAGAGGCAGAGAGAAGGGGAGAGAAAGTGAAAAAGAATGGAAGAGAGAGAGAGGAGAGAGAGGGGGGAGCTGAGAAAGAAGGATACAGAGATAGAGAGAGAGCTGCCAGTCTCCCTCTCTCTAATTTTCTCTCTGTCTCTCTCCACTCTTCTGTGGCTGTGGCTGGGTCTGTGAAGGTTGGAGAAACATACAGAGAGTGAGAGAGAGAAAATGGGAGAGAGAGATAGGAGAGAGAGTGAGCTGACAGTGCAAAACAATTCTCTGGATGTATGTGGGAGTTTCCCTCTCTCTTTCACTCACTCTCTCTTTCAATCTGTCATCTCTCTCTGTATCTTTGTGCCTCAGTGATTCTGTCACTCTCTATCTCTCTTTCTCGGTCTCTCTCTCTCTCCCCATGTCAGGTCCACACATACAGACACATACTCTGTCTTTCTGTCTCTCTGTCTCTGAATAAGAAAGAGAGAAAGAGACTGGCAATCATCTCTCTCCCTGTGTCTCTGTCTCTCTCTCTTTTTCTCTCACACACACATATACACATAGGCGCACAGCTACAGAAGAGAGAGAGAAAAAGAGAGATAGAGAGACTGGCAGTTCTCTATCTCTGTGTCTCAGTATTTATCTCTCTTTATCTTTCTCTCCCTTTTTAGTGTCTCTTCCTCTTTCTCTCTCTCTCTTTCTCTCTCTCTCTCTCTTTCTCTCTCTCTCTCACCCGCACACACGTACATATATATCCACAGACTATCTGGTTTGGAAGCTCTCTGTCTCACTCACTCTCTCTCTCGCTCTCTCTGTCTTTCTCGCTCGCGAATATACACACATAAACAAACATCCACAGACACTTTCTGTACTGGCAGCTCTCTCTCAGTATCTCAGTTATATAATGTTTCTATCTCATTAGAAGAGAGGGCGGGGAGATGGCAAAAAGAGTTTATCCTGACAAATGTGAGGTAATGCATTTCGGAAGGTCTAATGCAGGTAGGGAATATACAGTGAATGGTAGGACCCTCAAGAGTATTGACAGTCAGAGCCATCTAGGTGTACAGGTCCACTGGTCACTGAAAGGGGCAAACCAGTTGGAGAAGGTAGCCAATAAGGCATACGGCATACATGCCACCATTGGCCGGGAGACTGAGTATAATAATTGCTACGTCATGTTTCAGCTGTATCGAACCTTAGTTTGGCCACACTTGGAGTATATTGTTCAATTCTGGTCGCCAGATTACCAGAAGGATGTGGAGGCTTTAGAGAGGGTGCAAAAGAGATGTACCAGGATTTTTCCTGGTATGGAGGGCATTAGCTATGAGGGGCTGTTGAATAAACTCGTTTTTTTTCTCACTGATACTACGGAGGTTGAGGGGCGACCTGATAGAGGTCGACACAATTATGAGGGGCATAGACAGAGTGGATAGTCAGAGGATTTTTCCCCAGGGAAAAGGGGTCAATTACTAGTGGCCCGACGTTTAAGGTGCGAGGGCTAAAGTTTAGAGGAGATGTACCAGGCAAGTTTTTTTACACAGAGGGTAGTGGGTGCCTGGAACTCGCTGACAGAGGAGGTGCTGGAAGCAGGGACGAGAGTGACGTTTCAGGAGCATCTTGATACATACATGAATAGGTTGGGAATAGAGGATACGGACGCAGGAAGTGTGGCTGATTTTAGTGCAGACGGGCAGTATGGTCGGCGCGGGCTTGGAGGGCCGAAGGGCTTGTTCCTGTGCTGTACATTTCTCTGTTCTTTGTTCCTTGTTCACTCTTGCACTATGTCAAGTACACGCATACAGATCCAGACAGTCTATCTGTCTCTCTGTCTCTCATTATCTCTCTCGCAGACACATACACACAGCCACTGAAAAGAGAGAGAATAAGAAAGAGAAACAGACTGACAACACTGTCTCTCTCAGCGAGACACTATCTCTCTCTCTTTTTTCTTTCTCTCTCTCACTCGTCTCTGTCTCTCTTTCACACACGTTGACACACAGCCACATAGACATAGAGACACACAGTCACAGATGAGAGAGAGAGAGAAACAGAGAAAGAGAAAGTGTCATGTGAGAGTGCCTTTAAGTAATGGATGTTTAAGCAAAGTACCTTTAAGAAATTAAGCAGCTCATAATACTGAAGTGATGTCAGACGGTGGGGGCAGCTGAGCTCACTTCTGCGTTTAGTTTCATTTTGAGAGAGAGCAGCTGGAAAGTACCTGGCTGGTTTGCTGTTAGCTGTCTGAGAGGAGAAAGCCAGTTTTGAGAAAAAGAGCTTGAGTGTGTCTGTGTTTGCAGTGATCTGGATCTGCCGTGGTCGCTGCCATGAAAGACCACCTCTGAATCATTTGGGTGATTTAAACTCATAATAGTAATGTCTTTAATGTCTTTATCCTGATGTGTTTCTGTTGTTAACGGAGAAGTCTTTTGGAGGATTGCAGGAACATTTTGAGGGATTATTTAGTGTTGCTTTATTTTCGGGGTTATCTTTGAAGTAAGGGATGTTAATCGATCCAATGTTTATTTAAAATTTTAAGTTGAATTCATGGAATAAACATTGTTTGTGTTTAAAAACCCACGTGTCCATATTTGTAATACCACACCTGGAGAACAAGCCGTGTGATTCAAAAGCAACAATCCATTCAACGGAGAGGTTGGTTGAACTCCATAATACATTTTGAGGTTCTGGAAACGCCGCTCCCATAACTGTTGGGGCTCGAGGGGGATAAAAGTCGATCTATTGGATTGGTTTTTGTGAACGTAATGACAGTGAAGGATAGTTGCTTTTCCGGTGTGGTATTTGAGTTGAAGTATATTGTGGACAATGTCTCTTTCAGAGGCTCAGATGTTTTTGGGGGTGGAGAATGTCACACGCAGGACCTTACGGACAGAGCCGAAAGGCAGACTGTTATGTTTGGCAAAAACATTGCAGTTAAAATTACCTGACAAAATGCGAAAATATGAGGTAATTATGGCGGTGGTTAAGCATTTAAAGATGCCTGAGATAGAGTCTGACTCATTGGAAAAGGCAAAAAATCAGTTGCAAATTGATCAAATGGAACATGAGGAAGAATTAAACTGCTTGAACACGAAGGAGAGAGACAGGAAAAAGAAAGAGAGAGAGAAGAAAAAGAAAAAGAAAGGGATATACAGATCAGGGAAATAGATGAAGAGAGGGAGATTCAACTTCGGAAAATGGCCATGAAACATGACAGTCAATTAAAATTGGCAGATGTAAAGGGAAAAGTACAGATGGATGATAGTGATGAGCATAGTGAGAAACAGAGTCATAGTCGATGGCTTGGTGGGAATCTATTTAAATATGTCGAAACATTGCCAAGGTTTGACGAGAAGGAAGTGGTAACCTTTTTCATTTCATTTCAAGGTAGCAAAACAAATGAAATGGCCACAAATGAAAACTGCGAGATTAGCAGCAGAAATGGCAGATGACTATGAATTAGTTCATAAATCAAGGATTGGTTTGCAACATCAGTTTCAGCCGGTGAGGGATATGAACTGGGGATATGAGCAATTATAAAGTGTTCCAGGTAAAGGTGATCTGATGCGAAACAATAAAGAGAGTGTGCCTCAGATTATAGAAGAAATCCCGGAGGGTGGAAATGAAATGAAAAGTTCGAAATGTTTTCGCTGTAAAAAAGTAGGTCATGTAAAGTCACAGCGTTGGTGGTTGATGAAAAGCACTGGGAAGGCTGTTGGGGTAAAAGAGGATAAGACAGTGGGATTTGTTAGTGGTAAAGGAAAGCCCAAGGGAAGCAAAAGATGTGCAATCGATTGCACAGCCTGTTCAAGAAGGATTTGTTAATATGGTGCCAGATGTCTTCAAAGAATTTAGAACATAGACCAGTACAGCACAGAACAGGCCCCTCAGCCCTCGACGCTGTGCCGAGCAATGATCACCCCACTCAAACCCACGTATCCACCCCATACCCGCAACCCAACAACCCCCCCCCCCCCCCCGCAACCTTACCTTTTAGGACACTACGGGCAATTTAGCATGGCCAATCCACCTAACCCGCACATTTACTTCTGTGGGTAAAGTTTACTCATGTGTATCAGGAGGAGCAGGTAAAAAAGTCACAATTTTAAGAGATACAGGGGCTAGACAATCTTTAATGGGACGAGATGCGGAATTGTGTAGTTTGGGAAGAATGTTGCCAGAAAAGGTGGTAATATGTGAAATTCAGGTTGAGAGGATTAGCGTTCTATTATATAAGGTAAGGTTGGAAAGTCCAGTGATTAGTGGTGAAGTAGTAATAGGAGTAATAGATAAACTATCTTGTCCGGGAATACAGTTTAGCTTGGGTAATGATATAGCTGGATCGCAGGTGGGAGTGATGCCTATTGTGGTTGCTAAGCCAGTGGAAAATCAGACAACTGAAGGGTTGAAGGACGAATATCCTGGGATTTTTCCGGATTGTGCATTAACCCGGTCGCAAAGTCACTGGTCAAGTCAAGAGGATAAATCAAAGAGTGAAGATGAAGTTGAAGTGCAATTATCAGAAACGATTTTTGATCAGATGGTTGAAAAACAACAAGAACAGGTGGAGGATGAGGCGGATATTTCTAGTTCAGGAAAATTGGCCAAGTTACAACAGAAAGATGTAGAAATAAAACGGATATATCAGAAAGCATATACGGAAGACGAATCTGAGAGTATGCCAGAGTGTTATAATCGTAAAAGTGATGTATTGATGAGAAAATGGAAACCTGTTCATACGCAGGCGAATGAAAAGTGGGCAGAAGTTCATCAAGTAGTATTGCAGGTAAGGTAAAGAAAGGAGGTGTTGCGAGTTGCACATGAGGTACCAGTGGGAGGTCACTTGGGAATAACGAAAACGCATGCTAAAATCCAGAAATGCTTTTATTGGCCTGGACTACATAAATATGTAGTTACATTTTGTCACACATGTCAAGTGATAGGGAAGCCTCAAGCAGTGATCAAACCAGCGCCCGTAATACCCATTCCAGCATTTGAAGAACATTTTACACGTGTTCTAATCGATTGTGTAGGACCGCTTCCTAAAACAAATAGTGGGAATATATATCTTTTGACTATACTGGATCTGTCTACTAGGTTTCCAAAGGCCATTCCAGTACGTAACATTACAGATAAACGGATTGTGGAGGAGTTACTTGAATTCTTTGCTTGATATGGACTACCCCAAGAAATAAAATCGGATTAAGGATAGAATTGTACTTCAAAGTTATTCAAAGAAGTTATGGATAGCGTAGGAATAAAACAATTTAAATCAACTGCGTCCCATCCGGAATCGCAGGGAGCGTTAGAAAGATGGCATCAGACATTAAAGACGTGGTTGAGGGCGTATTGTCAAGATTATCCAGAGCATTGGGATAAAGGAATTCCATTCGTGTTGTTTGCAATTAGGGATGCACCTAATGAGTCTACCAAATGTAGTCCTTTTGAGCTAATGTTTGCTCATGAGTTCAGAGGACCACTTAAGTTGATTAAGGAAAAATTGTTCGGTGAGAAATCGGAAATTATACTATTGGATTACGTGTCAAATTTTAGGGAACGATTAAGTAGAGCAGGTGAATTGGCTAGACAACATTTGAAAGTTGCACAAAATGTGATGAAACGGGTAGCGGACAAGAAATCCAAAGTTTGTAGTTTTGCCAGTGGGGATAAAGTTTTAGTATTGTTATCAGTGGTAGGTTTCGTGTACCGTATCAGATTGAAATGAAATTAAGTGAGGTGAATTATGTGGTAAAACACCAGATCGAAGGAAGACTCACCGAGTGTGTCATGTGAATATACTTAAAATGTACCTTGAAAGGGAAGGAGAGAATAAGGACGTTTTATTGATTCTAACTCAAAGCGACGAACCAAATCCAATGAGTTTGACATACCTCAATTTAAGTTTAAAAATGAGGATGTTCTTAAAAATTGGGATGAATTGTTAAGTTACCTTCCAGTGGAAAAACGAACCGACCTCAAAGAGTTATTGATATCACAAGGGCAGGTTTGTAGAGATAAATTGGGAAATACTAAAATGGCTATCCATGATGTTGATGTGGGAAATGTTGTTCCTATCAAAGAACATCCATACAGGCTTAATGCTTTAAAATTGGCACAAGCTAACAGAGCGATTGAGTGTATGCTGAAAAAAGGCATAGTTGAAGTGGGTTGCAGCCAAATGAGCTCACCCATAGTGACGGTACCTAAACCAGACGGTACCCAACGGTTGTGTATGGACTATCGAAATGTGAATGCAGTTGCAAGAACGGACTCTTATGCTATCCCACGTTTGAAGGGTTGCATTGAGAAATTTGGACAATCTGCTTTTATTTCCAACTTCCTGACGTGGAAATAACTTTTAAAACATCGTATGGAGTTCTTCGATCGACTTCAGGAAGCGGGTTTGGTGATGAACCTAGACGAAAGTGAATTTGGAGAAGCCCGAATCACTTTCCTTGAGGTGTTTCCTATACCCTCAGGGCGAAGGGAAATAATGCGATTTCTTAGCATGAGTGAATTTGATCGAACCTTTGTGCAAAACTTTTGTGGGGTGATTACTCCACTGATGGACTTGCTAAAGAAACGTCAAAAATTTCAATGGACAGCTGACTTTTAACAGGCACGTGACTGCCTGAATGCTGTGATAACCGATGCTCCTGTATTGGAGAATTGCAAGGGACTCTGTAATCAGATTGAACTGAAGTATCTAATTTTAAATAGAATTGCCGAGGCGGAGAGGAATGGATCGATCGTGCATTGACTTTCTTGTTCAAAGAGACTGTCAATCGAGAAAGATTTCGGTTGGAGGAAGAAGAATGGGAAAGATGGACTCTATTATTATGCCTGTTTGCATGATTTTTTTGTGAAACGAAAAAGTATATTTACTGTGTACATTCCTTAGTGGATGGTGCAAAAGTGAAAAATCAAACCATCTTGAAGATGATGGTTTATTTCTTTTTTCTTGGGGGGTGGTGTCATGTGAGAGTACCTTTAATAAATGGATATTTAAGCAATGAGCCTCTAAGAAATGCAGCAGCACATATCTCTGAAGTGATGTCAGAGGGTGGAGGGAGTTGAGCTCAATTCTGCTTTTAGTTTCAGTTTGAGAGAGAACAGCTTAAAAGTGCCTGGCTTGTTTGCTCTGAACTGTTTGCAAGTAGAAAGCCAGTTTTGAGAAAAAGAGCTTGGGTGTGGCTGTATTTGCAGTGAGCTGGATCTGCTGTGGTCTCTGCCATGAAAGACCATGTCTGAATCATTTGGGTGATTTAAACTCAAAATAGTAATGTCTTTAACCTGAATGTTTTTCTGTTGTTAAAGTTGTCTTTTGGATGTGTGAAGGGACATTTTGAGGAATTATTTAGTGCTGTATTATTTCCTGGGTTATCTTTGAGGTAAGCTGTGTTATGTGATCCAATGTTTATTTAATAGATTAAGTTTAATTCATGGAATAAACATTGTTTTGTTTTTAAAAACCCACTTGCCCATAATTGTAATACCACACCTGGAGAACAAGTCATGTGCTTCAAAAACAACAATCCATTAAAGGGAGAGGTTGGTTGAACCCCATTATTCATTTTGGGGTTATGTAAACGCCGCTCCCGTAACAAGAGAGAGAGGGAGAGAGACTCGTAGCTCGCACTCTGTCTTTCTCTCTCGCTCATGTTAGCTATCTCTTTCTCTTTCTCAATCTTACAGTCTCTCGCTCTCATTCTCTCTCCCTCACTGTATCTGTGTCCCAGTCTCTTTCTCACTGTTTCTTTCTCTGTCTCTCTCTCTCTTTGTCTCTCTTTCACACACACACACATACACACGTAGACACACATCCACAGCCTTTTTCTGGTATGGCAGCTCTGTCTGTTAAATACTCTTTTTCTCTCTCTCGCTCTCTCTCTCTCTCTCCCTACCACTCACGTACACATAGACACATATCCACAGAAAGGAGAGGGAGAGAATGAGAAAGAGTGAGAGACTGGCAGTTTTCTCTCTCTCACAGTGTGCCTCTGTGTCTCAGTTTGTCTCTCTCTCTCTCTCTCTCTTTCTCTGACACTGTATATCTATCTATCTATCTCCCTTTCTCTCTCTTTCTCTCTTTCTCTGTCTCCCTTTCTCTCTCTCTCTCTCACACATACTCACACCTGCAGAGCCTTTCTAGACTGGACGCTTTCTCACTCTCTCTTTTTTACTTTCTCTCTGATCTCTCTCGCTCCTTCTCTCTCACACACATATACACATAGACACACATCCACAGTCTCTCTAGACTGGCAGCTCTCACTCTATCTCTCAGCTATAGACTGTTTCTGTCGCACGATATCAGGGACACACATAAATACACAGACTCTCTCTCTATCTCTACCTCTCTCTTTCTCTGTTTCTCTGTGTCTCAGTCTCTATCTCCCTCTTCCTTACACACATTGTCAAACACATCCACAGACATTTTCTGGACTGACAGCTCTCTCTCTCTCTCTCTCTCTCTCTCTCTCTCTCTCTCACTGTGTTTCTCCGTGTCCCAGTCTCTCGCTGTCTCTCTGTCACTCTCTGTCTCTGACTCTCTCGCTCACTCTCTCTCTATCCACCTATCTCACGCAAATGCATAGAAACGGTCTCTTTGTGGACTTGTATATCTATCTCTGTCACAGTTATAGACTGTTTCTGTCTCACTATTCCACTATGCAAGGCGGACATATACAGGCATAGAAAGTCCAACTCGCTCTCTCTCTGTCTCGGTCTCTCCCTCTCTCTATCTGTGTCTCAGTCTCTATCCATCTACCTCTGTCCCACCCTCTCTCTCTCTCTCTCTCTCTCTCTCTCACACACACACATAGACACACGAGTAGTTCTCTCTATCCCATATTTATCGACTGTTTCTGTCTCACTCTAGCATTATGTCTGGCTCACACATACAGTGACAGTTTCTATCTATCTCCGTCTCTCACACCGTGTCTCTGTGCCTCAGTCTCTCTCTACCTCTATGTCGCTCTCTCTCACTCCGTCTCTCTGCCTCTCTCTCTTTCTCTCTCTGTCTCTCTCACAGACACATACACGCAGCCACAGAAGAGAGAGAATGAGAGATAGAGAGAGACTGGCAGCTTTCTCTTTCTCTCTTTCTCTGGCTCTCTCTCTCTCCCTCTCTCAATTTCTCTCTCTCTCCCTCACACACACACACACACGTCCACAGACTTCATATAAACTGGCAGCTCCCTCTCTCCCTTTCAATCCCTCTCACACACACATACACACATAGACACACAGCCACAGAAGAGCGACAGAGACAATGAGAAAGAGACGGAGATAGATAGGGAGAGATAGACTGGCAATTCTCTTTCTCTGTCTCTCTCACTCTCTCTCCCCGCTCTCTTACATTTCCTCACACACAAACTTTCTCTCTGTTTCAGTTTATCTTCTCTCACTCTCTCTCTTTCACTCTTTTCCCTCACTCTCTCTCTCTCTTTTTCTCTCTCTCTGTCTCATTCTCTCTCTCACTTTCTGCCTCTCTTTCAGTGTCTCTTCTCTCTCTCTCTCTCTCTCTCTCTCTCTCTCTCTCTCTCTCTCTCTCTCTCTCTCTCTCTCTCTCTCTCTCTCTCTCTCTCTCTCTCTCTCTCTCCCCGTGTCTCTCTTTCACTCTCACACACACTCATACAAACCTACATACGTCCACAACCCACAATCTGGACTAGATTCTCTCTCTCTCCTCTCTTTATCCCTCTTTTTCTCTCTATCTATCTATCTCTTTATCTTTCTCTCTTTTCCTCACGCACCAACACCTACACACAGACTTCCTCTAATTTCTTCTGGATTGGCTTGTATCTCTCTCTCGCTCTGACTCTCCCCCTTTCTGTGTGTCTCTCTCTTTTATTCACAAACATCCGCACACACAAATCCACAGACGTTTTCTGCACTGGCAGATATCTCTCTGTCTCCCTCTCCCATTCTCTCTCCCTCTCTCACTTCCTTTCTCTCACAGACACACAGCCACAGACTCTTTCTGGACTGGCGGCTCTCTCTGTCTCTCAGTTGTAGACTGGTTCTGTCTCTCTTGCACTGTTTTAGGCACACACAAACAGAATTAAACTCCATCTCTCTCTGTCTCTCTATGTCCCCGTCTCTCTCTCTCTCTCTTTCTCTTTCTCTTTCTCCCTCTTTCAGTTTCTTCTCTCTGTCACTTTCTCACTCTCAGTCTCTCTCACTCTCTCTATCTCTGTCTCTGACTGTCTGTCTGTCTCTATCTCTCTCTCCTTTCACTCTCAATCACTATCAGTCTCTCTTCTCTATCTCTCTCTGTCTCTCTTTCTCTCTTGCTTTCATCACTCCCTTTCAGTCTATCTACTCTCTTGCTTTCTCTCTCTCTCTGTCCCTTTCGTTCTCTCACTCGTTCAGTCTCTGTTCTCTTTCTCTCTCTTCTCCTTCTTTCTTTCTCTTTCTCTTTCTCTTTCTCTCTCTTTCAGTCTCTTCTCTCTCTGTCACTTTCTCACTCTCACTCTCTCTTTCTCTTCATCTCCCTCTCTCTCCTTTCACTCTCAATGGCTTTCAGTCTCTCTTCTCTAACTCTCTCTCTCTCTCTTCCTCTCTCTCGCTTTCTCTCTGTCACTATCTCGTTCTCTCTCTCTCGTTCAGTCTCTCTTTTCTCTCTCTATCTCTCCCTGTCTCTCTCACACATAGATGTGCACATGGAAACACAGCCACAGAAGAGATCGTGAAAACGAGAAAGAGAGAGAGACTGGCAGCTCTCACTCTGTCTCTGTCGCTCTCCCTCTCTCTCTCTTGCTCTCCCCCTCTCTCTTGCTCTCTCTCTTTCTCTCTCACACACATATATCCACAGACTTTATCTGAGCGACTGAGAAAGAGAGTTTCTGTCTGTATGTGTGTGCCTGACATAGTACAAGAGTGAGACAGAAATAGTCTATAACTGAACGAGAGACAGATAGAAAGAGATAGAGAATGAGAGAGAGTGAGAGAGACAGAATCATCGAGCGAGAAGAGAGAGTGAGCGAGAGAGGGAAAAAGAGAGACAGAGAAAGGCACAGATAGGAAAGAGAGAGACAGAGAGAGGGAGAGAGAGAGAGGGAGAGGACGGACTGAACTAGTGAGAAAGAGAAAGAGATAAGAGAGGGAGAATGAGAGAAGCAGAGTTTGTGTCTATGTGTGTGTGTCAGACATTGCGACAGAGTGAGACAGAAACTGCGACAGAGTGAGACAGAAACAGCCTGTAACTTAGAGACTGAGATGGAGCTGCCAGTCCAGGAAGAGCCTGTGGCTGGGTCAATGTGTCTGTGTGGCTTTCAGTCTCTCCTCTCTTTCTCTATCTCTCTCTCTCGCTCTCATTGTCTTTATATCCCTCTCCTTCTCTTATAGTCTCTATCTTTCAGTCTCTGTTCTATCTCTCTCCCTCTATCTCTATCTCTCACTCTCTCCCTCCCTCACACACAAACACCCACCCACACACTTCCACAGATTTTTTCTGGACTGGAAGCTCTCACTCTCTGTATCTCTCTCTCTCTACCTCCATCTCTTTCACTCTCCCATTTTCTCTTTCTCTCTCACACACATACCCGCATAGAAACACAGAGACAGACTCTTTCAGGACTAGAAGCTCTCTCTCTGCCTTTTTCTCTCTCTCTCTCACTTTCTCTCTCTTTCTCTCGCTCTCGTTCTCTCTCTCTCACACATACACATACACATACAGGCGCACGTCCACAGACTCTTTCTGTACTATGATATGGACATGCCGGCGTTGGTCTGGGGTGAGCACAGGAAGAAGTCTTAAAATACCAGGTTAAAGTCCAACAGCTTTGTTTCACGTCACTAGCCTTCGGAGCACTGCTCCTTTCTCAGGTGAATGGGGTAGTGGGCCTCATTCACCTGAGGAAGGAGCAGTGCGTCGAAAATTAGTGATTCGAAACAAACCTGTTGGCATTTAATCTGGTGTTCTGAGACTTCTTATTATGTTTCTGGACTGGTAGATCGATTCTCTCTCTCTCTCTCTCTCTCTCTCTCTCTCTCTCCCACTCTCGCCTCTCTCCCTCTCTCTCTTTCTCTCTCATACAAATACACACAGGCGCACAGTCACATTCTTTTTCTGGACTGGCAGCTCTCTCTGAGTCTCTCAGGTATGGACTGTTTCTGTCTCACTCTTGCACTATTTCAGGTACACACACATAGACACTAACTCTGCCTCTCTCTCCCTGTGTCACCGTCTCTATCTCTCTCCCTCTCTTTCTTTCTCGTTCGCTTTTTCCGACTTCCAGTCTTTTCCCTTTCATTTTTCACTCACTCTCCCTTTCCATCTCCGTCTCAGTCACTCTCACTCTCTCTCTCCCCAGTTCTCTCCATCTCACAAGCACCCATACAGACACAGACAAACAGCAACAAAGGAGCTAGAGAGAGAGAATGAGAAAGAGAGGGAGATGGCCAGCTCTCTCTCTCTGCCTATCTCTGTCCCTCTCGGTCTCTGTCTCTGTGTTAGTATCTCTCTCTCACGCTCAGTCTCTCTCTCTCTCCCTCCCTGTGGCTGTGTGCTTTGGGGAAACAGAAAAAGAGAGAGTGAGAGAAAGGGAGTGAGAGAGCGAGAGCTGGCAGTGCAGACATTCTGTTGATGCTTGTGGAAGTCTCTCTCACTCACTCTCTCTCTTGCAGTCTTATCACTCTCTCTGTATCTTTGTGTATCAGTCTCTCTTTCTCTCGCCCTCTGTCTCCATCTTTCTCGGCCTCTCTCTCTCTGTCAGGTACACACATACATACACATACTCTGTCTCTCTCTGTCTCTGAATGAGAAAGAGAGAGAAAGAGACTGGCAACTTTCTCCCTCCCTGTGTCTCTGCCTCTTTGTCTCTCTCTCTCTCTCTCACAAATGCACACATAGACACACAGCCACTGAACAGAGGGAGAAAAAGAGAGATTGGTAGACTAGCAGTTCTGTATATCTGTGTCTCAGTCTCGCTCTCTCTCTTTCGATGTCTCTCCCTCTCTCTCTATCTCATTCTCTCTCTGTGCCACTCCTTTCCTGTCTCCCTCTCTCGCTCTCTCTTTTCCTCACACACAAACACCCACGCACAGAAATCCGCGGATGTTTTATGCACTGGCAGCTAACCCTCTCTCTCTTTCTAAGTCTCTCTCTCTGTCTTTGTCTCTCTCTTTCTCTCTCGCTCTCATTCAGCCAATCTTCTATCCCTCTCTCTCATTCTCCCTCCTTCTCTTTGTCTTATTCTCTCTCTGTCTTTCTTTTCGCATCTCTCTCTCTCTCCCACTTCCCCTCACACAGATGCACCCAGAAACACACATCCACAGACATTTTCTGGATTGGAATCTCACTGTCTCTGTCGATGTCTCCTTCGCTCTCTCTCTCTATCTCTATCCCCATCGGTTTCTTTCTCCCTCATTCACATTCTCTTTCTCTATCACACATATGTTGATAGATACACCGAGACAGACGCTTTCTGGACTGACATCGCTCACTCTCTCCCTCTCTCCCTTTCTGTCTTTCTCTCTAGCTTTCCCTCTGTTCCAGTCTATCTTCTCTCTCTTTTTTTCTCTCTCTCTCACTCTCTCTTTTCATCTCTCTCTGTCTCATTCTCTCTCTCTCACTTTCTGTCTCTCTCTTTACGTCTCTCTCTCTCTCTCTCTCTTTCTCTCGTTCTCTGTATCTAATCAGTACTGTACCTCTCCTGGGAGTGTTTGATGGGGGCAGTGCAGAGGGAGATTTTCTTTGTTTCCAACACCGTGCTGTACCAGTTCTGGGATTGTTTGATGGGGACAATGTCAATGGAGCTTTACTCTATATCTAACCCCGTGCTGTACCTGTCCTGGGAGTATTTGATGGGGACAGTATAAGGGAGCGTTACTCTGATTCCAACTCCGTGCTACACCTGTTCAGGGAGTGTTGATGGGGACAGTGTAGAGGTAGCTTTACTCTGCATCTAACCCCGCGCTGTGCCTGTCCTGGGACTGTTTGACGGGGACAGTGAAGAGGGAGCTTTACTCCGTGTCTTACCCCTGTGCTGTACCTGTCCTGGAAGTGTTTCAGGGGGACAGTGTTGAGGGAGCATTACTCTGAATCTAACCCCGTGCTGTACCTGTCCTGGGAATGTTTGATGGGGACAGTGTAGCTGGCGCTTTACTCTATCTAACCCCATGGTGTACCTGTCCCGGGAGTGAGGGGACAGTGTAGAGGGAGCTTTACTCTGTATCAAACCCCGTGATGTCCCTGTCCTGGGAGTGTTTGATGGGGACAGTGTTGACTTGATTTATTCTCTATCGAACCTGTTGGATCTGTTGTTTTAGGTGAAATTATCGATCCGTTTGGTCACTATGCTCATTGCTGAGCTCCCGTACCTGTGGATGGAGCACAAGCTGTTGTGGCGAGTCTCGTTCCTCATTCACCACATTTCCAAAGATCGGCATAAGGACCGAGGCAGCCGTTCCCTGGAGGACAGGAACTTGGAACAGTCGGATGATGGAAGCTGTGGGAAGATGGGGAGCCAGCCCTGCAAACCGCTGAGGAGTACGGTGTCGATCATGTTCTCCAGGGGGAGAGGCTCCCCAAGCGGCAGGGATTAATCTGAGTGACAGAGTCATACAGCACATAGGAGATACTTCAGCTCATCGAATCTACACTGACTAATCTCCAGCAAATCTACACTAATCCCGCTGGCCGGTACGTGGCCTAGAACCTGGAAATTTGCGGGATTCTCCGTTTCTGTGTTGACGCCGGGAGTGAATCGCTGAATTTCTCCGACAGTGAAATTGGCGCCGGTTCCACAGCAATTACGGACCATTATTGAGCTCGCAGCGTTGCCACGTGCAACACAAGCCATTGGAAAACCGGTGCCGGATTGGTCGGGATCGCGATTGATACTCAGGAGGCTGACAAGTTGCAGCCACATTTAACAACTCAAATTCCCACACACAATCACCCCAGCCACAAGGTGGCAGCAGGGAGAGCGGCTCCCAGGTTCAGCGACACCGAGCTCGAGACCCTGCTGGGCGCATTTGAGGAGATGCGGCCACCCTGTACACAGAGATGGGAAGGAGGCTGCCACACGCTGCCGTACACCGGGCCTGGGCGCAGTAAAGGAGATGCGGCCATCCTGCACGCAGGTGTGGGAAGGAGGCTGCTACTCGCTGCCGTACACCTGGACTAGGCGAGGGTGGCAGACGTGGTGAGGGCCGTAGGCCTCACAGTCCGGAGCGGTTAGCAGTGCCGCAAATAATTGCACAAACTCCTCCGTGCAGCAGAGTGAGTCGAGCATTGCCCCTGGCACAAAGCCCCGACCCACACACACGTAACCCCCCCTCCACCCGCCAGCACTGTGCGCGCACTCCACCCTGCACCATAAGTCGGCACCCATACCGGCCGCCATGACCGGGTGCCCTGGCCACGAATGCCACCACGTCTCCAGCGGCTGGGCTGCACGCGTCGGACTGCCTAGCACTGAGGCTTTCTTTGACCCAAGGAGAAGGCGACCCACAAAAACCGCAGGAGGGATAGCACCGGAGGGGCCTCACGGATATGCTACGCCCCTCACAGCGGCAGCCCAACTGGTCCTGAAAGTGGTCGTTGGGCCCTGAAAACGGTCCTCACTGAGGGAGAGGTAGGCGTCAGAAAACCCTGTGAGACCCAGCTAAGTTGTGGGTCACCATGGCATGTGTGACACAAGCTCGCACCATTCCCTCACCAGAACACTCTCACCACCCCCTCACTCCCACAACCCCCTCCTCCACCACCCACCCCACACTCCAGTCCCCCCCACCTTGAGCTCGTACTCACATTGGCCAACCAATAAAGCCAATTGGAGTTCATTTCACCCCTCCCCCCCCCCCAAGGTCCGAGGAATTCCTGCCAGCTGGCATTCGTCTGAGCTTCTTCCTGCTCCTCATGTCTGGGTCTGTCACCTCTGTGTCGTCCGCCGGGTCGTTCTCCGAAGTGGGCTGGGTGTACCTTATAGGTGCCCGTCTTTTCCTTGACGACCTCCTTGGAAGTTGTTCTTCCTCTTCCTCGGGGAGAGGTGTCGCGGCGGCCTTGTCGAGTGTGTCCATCTCCGACTCTGATGAATGGATGACGGGGTCTGGAGAAATTGCTCGGGGATTGGGGTGTGGGTATCCTTTCTGTCTTGGCTATCCCAGCTTGAGGCGGTCCTGCTTTGCCTGCCTCCAGGTGTGGTTCCGCTGCCCTTATTTGGTCTAGGACAGGGGTGGGCAAACTTTTCCGTGCAAGGGCCACATTCAGAAATTCACAATTTTAAAGGGCGTATATTAAGTAAAATAATTACTTCACCCGGTTATGATTCTGGGCGCCTCATATAGAACATAGAACATAGAACAGTACAGCACAGAACAGGCCCTTCGGCCCTCGATGTTGTGCTGAGCAATGATCACCCTACTCAAGTCAACGTATCCACCCTATACCAGCAAGTAACCCAGCAGCCCCCCCATTAACCTTAAAAAAAAAATAAAAAAATAAAAAAAATAAAAATCTTTTGTTAAAAATATATTTTTTGTATATATGACTTGGTGGGCCGCTTAAAGACCTTTGGCGGGCCGCATGCGGCCCGCGGGCCGTAGTTTGCCCACCCCTGGTCTAGGTGTTTCTTCAGCACCTTACCTCCTATTGAAACATCATAGGATATGGGCCCTGTTTGGGACTCTACCGTGCCTTTGACCCACGTTGGTCCATTCCCATAATTCTTGACCCAAACCGGTGCCCCCACCTGGAAATGTCTCTGCTGCCGACAATTATCATGTCTCCTGCGTTGGGCCTCCTGTTGTTTCTCCACTTTCCCCATTACATTTTGGAAAAGGAGACTCCGCCTCGTTCGCAGCCGCCTTCCCATTAAGAGTTCAGCTGGCGGTATGCCCGTTGTGGAATGCGGTGTGGTCCTGTAATCAAACAGCCAGCGGGAGAGCTTTGTGTCTATTGACGCTGCCGGCTGCTTCTTGAGTCCCGCTTTAAGCTTTAAGCTTTAGGTTAGATAGGGTTAGATAGGGTGGACAGTGAGAGCCTTCTCCCGCGGATGGAGGTGGCTAGCACGAGGGGACATAGCCTTAAATGTGAGGGGTAATAGATATAGGACAGAGGTCAGAGGTGGGTTTTTTTTACGCAAAGAGTGGTGAGGCCGTGGAATGCCCTACCTGCAACAGTAGTGAACTCGCCAACATTGAGGGCATTTAAAAGTTTATTGGATAAGCATATGGATGATAAGGGCATAGTGCAGGTTAGATGGCCTTTAGTTTTTATCCATGTCGGTGCATCATCGAGGGCCGTTGGGCCTGTACTGCGCTGTATCGTTCTATGTTCTAAGTGTCTGGACCGCTTTCTCTGCCAGGCCGTTGGTCGCTGGATGGTACGGGGCCGTGTTGATGTGACGGACTCCGTTTTTCTTCAGGAATTTTCTAAATTCCACACTTGTGAATGCCGTTCCGTTGTCTGACACCAATACCTCCGGCAATCCATGTGTTGCAAACGAGGCCCTGAGCTTTTCAATTGTCGATGCTGTGCTTGCCGTGCTTACCCGGTGGACGTCCAACCATTTGGAGTGGGCGTCCACTATTACCATAAACATTGAGCCCATGAAAGGGCCGGCGTGGTCAATATGCAGGAGGGTCCACGGTCTGCCTGGCCATTCCCATGGGTGCAATGGCACCGCAGGTGGCACTCTTTGCCCCTGTTGGCACTCCTGGCACCGACGTACCAAGGCTGCTATGTCTGTATCCAAACCTGGCCACCAAACGTAGCTTCGAGCTCGCATCTTCATTTTAGACACCCCTGGGTGTCCGTGATGTAAGTCAGTTAAGATTGCCTGACGGCCCTGAGCTGGGACGATTACCCGGGCTCCCCAAAGTAGGATCCCGTCTCCTACGGTTATTTGGTCCCTTCTGCTCCAGTATGGATGCATCTGGTGCTCCACTGGTCTTTCCAGTTCCCCTGTTAGCAATAAATGCTTCATCTTGGCCAAAACTGGGTCTTTTTGCGTCCACAACCGAATATGTTGTGCGTCTACTGGCAGGGTGTCGAAAACATTTAGTGTCATTCCTGTCTCCTCTACTTTTGGTATTTGCGGCGGAGTGTCTGGGACGGGAGATTTGCTCAAATCATCTGCATGTGCTACTCGCGTTCCCGGTCTGTGCTCCAGAACGTATCTATATGCCACCAGTAGCAACGCCCAGCGTTGGATTCTAGCTGATGCTATCGGGGGTATTGACTTGTCTTCATATCATAGAATTTACAGTGCAGAAGGAGGCCATTGGGCCCATCAAGTCTGCACCGGCTCTTGGAAAGAGCACCCTACCCAAGGTCAACACCTCCACCCCATCCCCATAACCCAGTAACCCCACCCAACACTAAGGGCAATTTAGCATGGCCAATCCACCTAACCTGCACATCTTTGGACTGTGGGAGGAAACCGGAGCACCCGGAGGAAACCCATGCACACACGGAGAGGATGTGCAGACTCCGCACAGACAGTTACCCAAGCCGGAATCGAACCTGGGACCCTGGAGCTGTGAAGCAATTGTGCTATCCACGATGCTACCGTGCTTATTTTAATACCGTCTTCTTTTAATAACCCTACTAACGGCTTATGGTCTGTCACTATGGTTAATTTACGCCCGTACAGATACTGGTGAATTTTTTTTTACTGTGAATATCACCGCCAGTCCTTCCTTCTCGATTTGGGCATACTTCCTCTCAGCCATCGCCAAGGTCCTCGAAGCATAGGCTATTGGCCGTTCTTCCCCATTCCTTCCTCTATGGGCTAAGACGGCTCCGACCCCGTAGGAGGATGCATCAAAAGTGACCACCAACTCCTTCCTTGAGCCACAATGCTCTAGGACATTTTCGGATGACAGCTGTTCCTTAATGTCCCTAAATGCTCGGTTTTGGCGGGTGGACCATTTCCATTCTTGTCCCTTTTTTAGTAGCTGGTGGAGGGGTTCGAGGATGGACGCCCTATTTTCTATAAATTTTTCATAATATGTTACCAACCATAGAAATGATCGTAACTCCTGGACCGTGGTGGGAGCTGGGGCTTCTTTTATTGCCCTTACTCGGTCTTCTAATGAATGTAAGCCTGACCCGTCTACTTTATATCCCAGGTACGTCACTTGTGGGGCCAGAAAAACACATTTTTCCCTTTTTAGCCGTACGCCTGCCTTTGCGAAACGCCTGAGCACTTCCTCCAGGTTCCTTAAGTGTTCCCTGTTTGTCCTACCCGTGATTAAGACATCGTCCAAATAAATCACCACCTGCTGTAGTCCCTGCAGAATATTTTCCATCGTACGCTGGAATATAGCGCAGGCTGATGACACTCCAAGAGGTAGCCTAGTATAACGAAAAAGGCCCTTCAGGGTGTTGATTGTAGCGAACTTCTGGGAGCCCTTGTCCAGTTTTAACTGCAGGTAGGCGTGGCTCATGCCTAGTTTCGTGAACAACAGCCCACCTGCCAATTTGGCATATAGGTCGTCTATTTTCGGAATTGGGTATTTGTCCAGCAGTGCGTATTTGTTTACTGTCTGTTTTAAATCTCCACATAGACGTATCGAGCTGTCTGGCTTCAAAATTGGTACCACCGGTGCTGCCCATTCCGAAAATTGTACTGGCCTGATAATGCCGTCGCGCTGTAACCTTTCTATTTCGTCATCTACTTTCTTCCTTAATGCAAAAGGTACCGGCCTGGCCTTTCAAAATTTCGGAAGGGCTTCTGGGTCCACGTGCAAAGTTGCTTTGGCGCCTATGATTTCCCCCAAACCTTCCTGGAAGACCTCCGGGTATTTTTGGAATACTCTACTCAACTGCCCGCTTCCACTCTGGAAAATTTTCATCCAATCTAATTTTAGGTCTTTCAGCCAGTTCTGTCCAATTAAGCTCGGTCCGGAGCCCTCTACTATCGTCAACGGTAACGTGAGCAATTGTTTCTCATATTCCACAGGTACATGAGTCGTGCCTAGAACTTCCAGGGGTTCCCCCGTGTAGGTTTTAAGTTTTGTCGATGTTTTTGTTAGGGTTAGTGGCTGGAGTCCATCTTTGATTTTTCTAAATGCTGCCACTCCCATTACTGATACGGCCGCACCCGTGTCTATTTCCATTATCGTCGGCCGCCCGTTCACCCGTGGGGTTCTGCTTTCTTCGTTGTAATATTATATAATTGTTCCCCTTCGGAGGAGGATGGGGCGTCTAGGCTGTGTACTTCCCAGCGTCCCCCCCTGCTATTCCTCTTTTGCCACCTCCTTCTAGGATTTCTGTCGTTGTTACCCCACTCTGTCTGGTGCCAGAAACGGTCCTTCTGTCTTGAGGGAGCCTCAGCGAGTACTTCCCTCTGTCTCCAGTTAGTCCTGGCAGACTTGGGGTTAGTTCTGGGGTTTTCCTTTTTCCCTCTATTACTCAGGTTTTCCCTGAGAGCGGCTATCTGGTAGCAGGACCCTTTGTGGTAGTCCAACTCACAGGTATCTAACTCCATTGGCGTGCCCTGTAGTTCCTGCGCCCCACTTGCTGCCTTTTCTCGGGACAGTGCGAGCTGTAACGCCTGCCTGCAGTCTATCTCTGTTTCCGCCAACAGGCGTTTCTGTATTGTGAGGTCGTTTATACCACACACTAACCGGTCCCGAAGCATTTCATTTAGGGTCGGGCCGAACTCAAATTTTTCCGCCAGCCTTCTCAGGCGGGTCAAGAAATTCGTGACTGACTCCCTGTCTTCCCGCTTCGCTATGTAGAGTCTGTACCTACGCAAAATGAGGGTTGGTTTTGGGTCGTAGTGCTCTTTCACCAATTCCGTTACTTCTTGGAAAGTTTTTGTGTCCGGCGCATTGGGATAAGTCAGACTACGGATAATGGCGAAAGCGGAGGGTCCGCACGCCAACATCAGGATAAGCCGTCTCTTTTTGTCCGTCAGTATATCATTTGCCCGGAAGAAGTAACACATTCTCTCCACATACTGGGACCAGTCCTCAATAGCCGGGTCGAATGCCTCTAACCTCCCAAAAAACGGCATTTTTAAAATGGCAAGGCTTACCCTCCGAGTGGGTTAGCTGGTCTCCGCAAAATTCGTAGTTTACCTCGTCGCCACTGTAGTAATCCACGGGAGGCAGGAGTTCCGTCATCACACCAATATTTATTTACAATAACGATATTACCGGAGTAGCTGCAAACAGTGCTGCTAGCAGTCCAGTCAACTTAAGGCTCTCATAAAGCCTACACAGGTGATTACATGGGCCCCCTCAATGAGCTATTATTGAGGGAGCTCATTCTCCAATTGGCCAACCAATAAAGCCAATTGGAGTTCATTACGGTAATGACACATTTTTTTAACATGTTCGTGGCCGATTGCAGCCGGCGTTATGGAAAGCCGGCTGCTACGGGGGAATTTGCGCGACCGGGACTACGGATCCTCGACCCCCCCAGCCCGCAGGTCGCGCCCCCGAAAGTGAAGAACACTGCACTACTGCAAACAGTCTTTGTGAACAGTGCCCGACAGTAAACAGTATTTAAACTGTGCCCCACATAATCCTTTTAAAGTTCGTACAGTAAACAATGATTATGTGAACCGGACAACGCTACAAACAGATTCTATGCAAAACGTGCGCTACTGTAAACAATGTTTATGTAAACTGTGTACGACTGGAAATCGTCTAAACGTGCCCTGCAGTGAACATAGTTTATTTAAACAGTGCCCTACAGTACACAGTATATTTAAACCGGACATTGCTGTCAACAGACTCGATGTAAACAGTGCCGTGCAGTAAACAGTGCGAATGTAAACTGTCCGCTGCTGTAAACAGAGTCTCAGGAAACAGAGCCCGACAGTAAACAGTGTTCATTAAACTCATGTGGCAGGGGGATGGGAACCAATGTAGGAAGTCAGAAGGTAGTAAAACAGGGACAGAAAGAAAAGGCAGTAAGGGGGAAAGTGTAAGGGAGCGGAGCCATAGTCAAAAATCAAAAAGGGCGACAGTACAAGGTTCAGTGACTGAGGGGAGCTCAGTGAAAAGGGCCACTAATACAAAAAGGAATAAAACGGGCAGTAAAAACATAAATGGGAAGCGTCGCGGCAGGTTGTTACATTAAGGTATGGGTTCAATGACAAGGAAAATTAGAAGAAAAGTTAAGAGGAAATATAACTTAGGAGAGGTTACTGATTTAGGTGTTAAGGTTCAAAATAGAGGTATGAAAGCCAACGTAAGTGGGCTTTACCTGAATGCTCGTAGTATTCAGAAGAAAGTAAGGGAGCTGCTGGCGCAAATCATCGTGAATGACTATGATTTAGTGGCCATTACTGAAACAGGGTTAAAGGATGATAAAGACTTTGAGTGAAAGATCCAAGGATATCAAACTATTCGGAAGGACGGAGTGGATGGTGAGGGAGGTGGTGTAGCTCTGTTATTTAAGGATGACATCCGGGCAATAGTAAGGGATGACATTGGTGCTATGCAGGATAAGGTTGAATCCATTTGGGTGGAAATCAGGAATAGTAAGGCGGAAAAGTCACTGCTAGGAGTAGTCTATAGGCCACCAAATAGTGACATTATGGTGGGGCAAAATGGTACGGCAGTTACATGGGGGATTTTAATTTCCATGTCAATTGGTTTAACCAGGTCGGTCAAGGCAGCCTTGAGGAGAAGTTTATAGAATGTATCCGCGATAGTTTCCCAGAACCGGATGTAATGGAACCTACGAGGGAAGAAGCGGTCCTAGATCTTGTTCTGTGCGATGAGACAGGATTGATCAATGATCTCATAGTTAGGGATCCCCTTGGAAGGAGCGATCACAATATGGTGGAATTTAAAATACATACGGAGGATGAGAAGGTAAAATCAAACACTAGTATTTTGTGCTTAAATAAAGGAGATTGCAATGGGATGAGAGAAGAGCTAGCTAAGGTAGCCTGGGAGCAAAGACTTTATGGTGAAACAGTTGAGGAACAGTGGAGAAATTTCCAAGCGATTTTTCACAGTGCTCAGCAAAGGTTTATACCTACAAAAAGGAACGACGGTAGATAGAGGGAAAATCGACCGTGGATATTTGAGAAAATATGGGAGAGTATCAAGTTGAAGGAAAAAAGCACACAAAGTGGCAAAGACTAGTGGGCGACTCGAGGACTGGGAAAATTTTTAGGGTGCAACAGACAGCTACTAAAAAAGCCAGAAAGAAGAGTAGGATAGATTATAGAGTAAACGTGCTCGGAATATAACAACAGATAATAAAAAGTTTCAACAAATACATAAAACAAAAAAGAGTGGCTCAGGTAAGTATTGGTCCTTTGGCGGATGAGAAGGGAGATTTAATAGTGGGAGATGAGGAAATGGGTGAGGGACTGAATAGGTCTTTTGGGTCGCTCTCTACAGTGGAAGACACAAATAACATGCCAGTGACTGATAAAAATGAGACTATGACAGGTGAGGACCTTGAGATGATTCTTATCACAAAGTAGGTAGTGATGGAGAAACTAATTGGACGAAAGGTAGACAAGTCTCCTGGCACTTATGGAATGCAACCTGGAGTGCTAAAACAGATCGCTGGGGAAATTGCAAATGCACTAGTGATAATTCACCAAAATCCGCTAGACTCTGGGGTGGTCCCGGCCGATTGGAAACCAGCAAACGTGACACCATTGTTTAAAAAAGGAGGTAGGCAATAAGCGGGTAATTATAGGCCAGTTAGCTTAACTTCGGTGGTCGGGAAGATGCTGTAATCTATCATCAACGAAGAAATAGTGAATCATTTGGATGGAAATTGTCCCATTGGGCAGACGCAGCTTGGATTCGTAAATGGCACTTCGTTCCTAACTAATTTCGTGGAATCTTTTGAGGGTTAGCGGTTAGCGACATTACCGGAGCGGTAGATAATGGGGAGCCAATGGATGTGGTATATCTGGATTTACAGAAAACCTTTGACAAGGTGCCACACAAAAGGTTGCTGCATCAGGTAAAAATGCATGACATTAACGATAAAGTAGTAGCACGGATAGAGGATTGGTTAATTGATAGAAAGCAAAGAGTGGGGATTAATGGCTGTTTCTCTGGTTGGCAATCAGTAGCTAGTGGTGTCCCTCAGGGGTCAGTGTTTGGACCACAATTGTTCACAATTTACACAGATGATTTGGAGTTGGGGACCAAGGGCAATGTGTCCAAGTTTGCAGACGACAGTAAGACGAGTGGAAGGGGCTGGTTTAGCTCACTCAGCTAAATCGCTGACTTTTAAAGCAGACCAAGCAGGCTAGCAGCACGGTTCGATTCCCGTACCAGCCTGCCCGGACAGGCACCGGAATGTGGCGACTAGGGGCTTTTCACAGTAACTTCATTGAAGCCTACTCGTGACAATAACCGATTTTCATTTCATTTCATTTCAAAGCAAAAAGTGCAGAGGATACCGGAAGTCTGCAGAGGGATTTGGAAGGTAAAGTGAATGGGCTAGTGCCTGGCATATGGAATACAATGTTGATAAATGTGACGTTATCCATTTTGGTCGGGATTACAGCAAAAGGGATTATTATTTAAATGGTAAAATATTAAAACATGCTGCTGTGCAGAGACCCGGGTGTGCTCGTGCATGAGTCGCAAAATGTTGGATTACAGGTGCAACAGGTGATTAAGAAGGTAAATGGAATCTTCTCCTTCATCGCTAGTGGGATGGAGTTTCAGACTAGGGTGGTTATGCTGCAATTGTATAAGGTGTTAGTGAGGCTACACCTAGAGTATTGTGTTCAGTTTTGGTATCCTTACCTGATAAACGACGTACTCGCGCTGGAGGGTGTGCAGAGGGGATTCACTAGATTTTTCCCAGAGTTGAAGGGATTGGCTTACGCTGAGAGGTTGAGTAGACTTGAAATGTAATCGTTGGAATTTAGGAGGATGAGGGGGGATCGTATAGAAAGATATAAAATTATGAAGGGAATGGATAGGATAGATGCGGTCAGGTTGTTTCCACTGGCGGGTGAAAGCAGAACTAGGGGGCATAGCCTCAAAATAAGGGGAAGTAGATTTAGGACTGAGTTTAGGAGGAGTTTCTTCAGCCAAATATTTGTGAATATATGGAATTCATTGCCCAGTGAAGCAGTTGAGGCTCCTTCATTAAACGTTTTTAAGATAATGATAGATAGTTTTTTGAAGAATAAAGCGTTATGGTGTTCGTGCTGGAAAGTGGAGCTGAGGCCACAAAAGATCAGCCATGATCTAATTGAATGGCGGAGCAGGCTCGAAGGGCCATACGGCCTACTCATGCTCCTAGTTCTTATGTTCTTATGTAAACCGTACACTGCTGTCAACAGAGTGTATGTGAACAGTGCGCTCCTGCAAACAATATTTATGTAAACTGTACGCTACGATAAACAGTCTATGTAAATGTGCCCTACAATAAACATAGTCTATTTAAACAGTTCCCTCCAGATAACAGTATATTTAAACCGCACATTGCATTGAACAAAGTCTATATCAACTGGCCCTACTGTAAACAGTGTTTATGTGAACTTCACACTGCTGCAAACAGAGACTATTTAAACCAGGCCTCCAGTAAACAGAATGAAAGTAAACCATCCACTACTGTAAACAGAGTATATGAAAGTAGAGTCAGACAGTGAGCAGTGTTTACGTAAACCATGCATAATTGTAAACAGAGTTTGTGTAAACAGTGCCGTACTGTAAACAGTGTTTATTTAAATTGTACAGTGCTGTAATTGTACAGCGACTATGTATACAGTGCACTACAGTACACAGTATTTTAGAAATTTAGAAATTTAGAAATTTAGAACAGTACAGCACAGAACAGGCCCTTCGGCCCTCAATGTTGTGCCGAGCAATGATCACCCTACTCAAACTCACGTATCCACCCTATACCCGTAACCCAACAACTCCCCCTTAGCCTTACTTTTTAGGACACTACGGGCAATTTATCATGGCCAATCCACCTAACCCGCACATCTTTTGGACTGTGGGAGGAAACCGGAGCACCCGGAGGAAACCCACGCACACACGGGGAGGACGTGCAGACTCCGCACAGACAGTGACCCAGCCGGGAACCGAACCTGGGACCCTGGAGCTGTGAAGCATTGATGCTAACCACCATGCTACCATGCTGCCCAAACTGTTTAAACTGTGCCCTGCAGTAAAGTATGTGTAAATAGTGCCCTACAGTAAACAGTGAAAGTAAACCGCACAATTCTGTAAACAGAGTGTATGAAAACAGTTCCCTACAGTAAATAATGTTTACGTAAGACGTACAGTGCTGTAAACTGAGTCTATGTAAACAGTGCACTACTGCAAGCAATGTTTATGTAAACTATACAATACGGGAATCAGTCCATGTAAATGTTCCGTGCAGTAAACATAGTGTTTTTAAAGAGAGCCCGATAGTAAACAGTATATTTAAACAGGACATTGCTGTGAACAGAGTCTATATGAACTGGGCCGACTGTAAACATTGATTATCTGAACCGTACAATGCTGTAAACAGAGTCTATGTAAACAGTGCCCTACAGTAAACAGTATTTCTGTAAGTTGTACAATGCTGTAAACAGTGACTATGTTAACAGTGTCATACAGTAAAGAGTGTTTACGTAAAACTTACACTGCTGTAAAAAGAGTATACATAGACAGTGCTCTCCATTAAACAGTATTAGTGTAAACCGTACACTAAGGGCAATTTATCATGGCCAATCCACCTAACGAGCACATCTTTGGACTGTGGGAGGAAACCGGAGCACCCGGAGGAAATCTACGCACACACGGTGAGGATGTGCAGACTCTGCACAGACAGTGACCCAAGCCGGAACCAAAGCTAGGACACTGGAGCTGTGAAGCAATTGTGCAATCCACAATGCTGCCGTGCTGCCCTTAAGAACAAATTAATCTACACTCCATTATTCTACCATAATCCATGTACCTATCCAATAGCCGCTTGAAGGTCCCTAATGTTTCCGACTCCATTACTTCCACAGGCAGTGCATTCACTGCCCCCACTACTCTCTGGGTAAAGAACCTACCTCTGATATCGCCCCTAGGGGGTGCTTTTGCTAACACTGTTGGGGAGGTTTTAAACTAATGTGGCAGGGGGATGGGAACCAGATTAGGAAGTTAGAGGTCAGTAAAGAAGCAGCAACTAAAGCCAGTAAGGTACGAGACTGTAAACTCAATGTGACTAAGGGGAAGAGTCGACAGGGAAGAGATGATGAACGCAAAGGTACAGGTGGTCTGAGGTGCATTTGTTTTAATGCGAGAAGTGTAGCAGGTAAGGCAGATGAATTTAGGGCTTGGATCAGTACCTGGGAATATGATGTTATTGGTATTACTGAGACTTGGTTGAGGGAAGGGCAGGACTGGCAACTGAATATCCCAGGGTATAGATGCTTGAGGAGGGACAGAGATGGAGGTAGAAGGGGTGGAGGAGTTGCATTACTTGTCAGAGATGATATCACAGCTGTGATTAAGGAGGGAACGATGGAGGATTCGAGCACTGAGGCAATATGGGTGCAGCTGAGAAATAGGAAGGGTGCAGTAACATTGTTGGGACTTTACTACGGACCTCCCAAAAGCGAGCATGAAGTAGAGGTACAAATATGCAGACGGATTATAGAAAAATGTAGGAGCAATAGGGTGGTTGTGATGAGAGATTTTAACTTCCCCAACATTGAATGGGATTTGTGTAGTGTTGGAGGCGTAGATGGAGCAGAGTTTGTAAGGAGCATCCAGGAGAGTTTTTTTTTAGAGCAGTATGTAAATAGTCCAACTCGGGAAGGGGCCATGCTGGACCTGGTATTGAGGAATGATCCCGGCCAGGTGGTTGATGTTTCAAACGGTGATTACTTTGGGAATAGCGATCACAATTCCGTAAGTTTTAGAATACTCATGGACAAGGACAAGAGTGGTCCGATAGGAAGAGTCCTAAATTGGGGAAAGGCAGAGTATCACAAAATTCGGCAGGAACTAGGGAATGTGGATTGGGAGCAGCTGTTTAAGGGTAAATCCACATTTGAAATGTGGGAGTATTTTAAGGAAAGGTTGATTAGAGTGCAAGATAGACATGTTCCTGCGAAAATGAAAGATAGAAATGGCAAGATTGGGGAACCATGGATGACGGGTGAAATTGTGAGACTAGCTCAGATGGAAAAGGAAGCATACATAGGATCGAGGCAACTCAAAACTGATGAAGCTTTGGAGGAATATCGGGAAAGTAGGACGAATCTCAAACGCACAATAAAGAGGGCTAAAATGGGTCATGAAATATCTTTGGCTAACAGGGTTAAGGAAAATCCCAAAGCGTTTTATTCGTATGTAAGGAGCAAGAGGGTAACTAGAGAAAGGATTGGCCCACTCAAAGGCAAAAGAGGGAATTTATAAAATGAAAATGAAATGAAAATCGCTTATTGTCACGAGTAGGCTTCAATGAAGTTACTGTGAAAAGCCCCTAGTCGCCACATTCCGGCGCCTGTCCGGGGAGGCTGGTAGGGGAATCGAACCGTGCTGCTGGCCTGCTTGGTCTGCTTTAAAAGCCAGCGATTTAGCTGAGTGAGCTAAACCAGCCCCGTTTATGAGTGGACTCAGAGGAAATAGGTGAGATTCTTTTTTTTTTATAAATGTTTTTTTTATTGAGTTTTCATATTTTATATATGACAAATTACAAGTTATTAGAGAGAGAGAAAAAAAAAGGAAAACACAAAAATTTAACATGAATATTTACAGGTAAGCATCTTCATAACAATAATTGTGGCCGCCCCCTTTAGCCAGCATACATATTTTACATTCCCCAATATGGCCAAGGCACATGTTTATAGGCATTTATTTATAGTTTGGTTTTGGGCCTTGGCTTGCCATCAAACCCCCATACCGAGCCCGTATCACCCCCCCCCCCCCTCCCCCCGGCTACCTTCCCCCGATTCCCGTCCATTTTCCCCGGGTTCTTGGCCACCCGACTATTCTTCCTCATGTACGTTGGCCACAAACAGGTCCCGGAACAGTTGCATGAATGGCTCCCACGTTCTGTGGAAGCCGTCGTCCGACCCTCGGATGGCGAATTTGATTTTCTCCATTTGGAGACATTCCGAGAGGTCGGACAGCCAGTCTGCAGCTCTGGGTGGTGCTGCTGACCGCCAGCCAAACAGGATTCTACGGCGGGCAATCAGGGAGGCAAAGGCAAGGGCGTCCGCCCTCCTCCCCAGGAATAGACCTGGCTGGTCTGAAACCCCGAAGACCGCCACTATCGGGCATGGCTCCACCCTAACCCCCACCACTTTGGACATAGCCTCGAAGAAGGCTGTCCAGTACTCCACAAGTCTGGGGAAAGACCAGAACATGTGGGCGTGGTTGGCCGGGCCTCTCTGGCACCGCTCACATTTGTCCTCCACCTCCGGGAAGAACCTACTCATACGGTTTCTCGTTAAGTGGGCTCCATGTACCACTTTTAGTTGCGTCAGGGTGAGCCTTGCGCACGTGGAGGTGGAATTGACCCTATGCAGTGCTTCGCTCCAGTGGCCCCACCCTATCTCCATCCCCAGGTCGTCCTCCCATTTCCTTCTTGTTGCGTCCAGTACGGTGTCGTCCCTATCTACCAGTCGGTCATACATGTCACTACAGTTCCCTTTCTCTAGGATACTTGCGTCCAGTAGGTCTTCCAATAGTGTCTGTCGTGGCGGTTGTGGGTACGTCCTTGTCTCCTTTCGTAGGAAGTTTTTGAGCTGCAGGTACCGTAGCTCGTTCCCCCCAGCTAGCTGAAATTTCTCTGTCAGTACGTCCAGTGTTGCGATCCTGTCGTCCGTGTATAGGTCCCTGACTGTCAGTGTCCCCCCATCCTGCCTCCACCTTTTGAAGGTGGCGTCGGTCAGTGCTGGTTTGAACCTATGGTTGTTGCAGATGGGAGCCTTGTCCGACATTTTGTACAGGCCAAATTGCTGCCGCAGTTGGTTCCAGGATTGGAGGGTGGCTGTCACCACTGGGCTGGTGGAGTGTTTTTTGGGTGGGGATGGGAGTGCTGCCGTGGCGAGGGCCCGGAGGGAGGTTCCCATGCAGGAGGCCTCCTCCGCACGCACCCACTCGGCTTCTGGCTCCTGGATCCATCCCCTTACTCGCTCGGCTGTTGCCGCCCAGTGGTAGAATTGTAGATTCGGGAGGACTAGCCCCCACCTGGATTTTGTTTTTTGTATGACCTTCTTTGGGATCCTTGCATTTTTACCCCCCCCCCCCATACGAACGCCATGATATGTTTGTCCAGCGCTTTGAAAAAGGCCTTGGGGATGTAGATCGGAATGGATCTAAACAGGAAAAGGAACCTGGGCAGTACGTTCATTTTGATCGTCTGGACTCTCCCCGCGAGGGAGAGCGGGAGTGTGTTACATCTTTGCAGGTCCTTTTTAACTTCCTCCGTCAGGTTGGTGAGGTTCCATTTGTGGATCACTTTCCAGTCATGGGCTATTTGGATCCCCAGGTAGCGGAATTTATTTCGGGCTTGTTTGAACGGCAGCTCCTTTAGTGCTGCCCCCCCCCCCCCCTTGCGGGTGTACTGGGAAGATGTCACTTTTGCTCATGTTGAGTTTGTAGCCCGAGAAGGCTCCAAACTCTTTCAGGAGCGCTATGATTCCGTCCATGCTGCTTTGTGGGTCCGAGATATAGAGGAGCAGATCATCCGCATAGAGTGAGACTCTGTGCTCTCTACCTCCACTTCGGATCCCCCTCCAATTTTTTGCTGCCCTGAACGCGATTGCTAGCGGTGCGATTGCTAGTGCGAACAGCAGCGGGGACAGTGGGCATCCTTGTCTGGTGCCCCTGTGCAGCTGGAAGTATTGGGAGTTGGTATTGTTGGTCCGTACACTCGCCATGGGAGCGTTGAATAGGAGCTTTACCCAAGCGGTGAACCCTGTTCCAAGCCCGAACCGCTCCAGTACCTCTATGAGGTATTTCCATTCGACTCTGTCGAAGGCCTTTTCTGCGTCCAGGGAGACGATCACCTCTTGTGTTCTCTCCCCGGAGGGGGTCATTATCACGTTCAGCAGGCGCCTGATGTTCGCGGTAAGCTGTCTACCTTTGACGAAGCCCGCCTGGTCCTCTGTGACCACCTCAGGTACACAGTCTTCTCGCCTTTTGGCTAGGATTTTGGCCAGTACTTTGGCGTCTGCGTTCAGCAGAGATATGGGTCTGTATTACCCACATTCCGTTGGGTCTTTGTCTTTCTTAGGTATCAGCGAGATTGAGGCCTGTGCTAACGTGGGTGGCAGTGTGCCCCTAGCTAGCGAGTCTGTGAACATCTCCCGCAGGTGCGGGGCCAGCGCTGTCGCGAATTTTTTGTAGAAGTCCGCCGGGAATCCGTCCGGTCCCGGCGCCTTCCCCGTCTGCATGGAGCTAATGCTCTCCATGATCTCTCCCAGTGCTAGTGGTGCTTCCAGATCCCGTTTTCTGCCGTCTCCCACGACTGGTATGTCCAGTCCATCAAGAAACCGGTTCAACCCAGCCTTCCCCGTTGGGGGCTCCGAGGTGTATAGCTCTTGGTAGAAGGCCATGAAGGTTTCGTTAATCCTCTCTGGTTCTGTTTCCCACGTGCCTCTGGTACCTCTGATTTGCGCAATTTCCCTGCTGGCTGCCTGCTTTCTCAGCTGGTGTGCCAACAGGCGGCTGGCTTTGTCTCCGTGTTCGTACAGGGCCCTGCGTGCCTGGCGGAGTTGGTGTACTGCTTTCCTGGTGGAGAGCAGGTCAAAGTTCCTTTGTAATTCTTTTCTCTCCGCCAGGAGCTCTACGGTCGGGGCCTCGGAGTATTTACGGTCTACCTCCAGTATGGAGTCGACCAGCTTCTGCCTAGCCACCCTTTCCTCCCTATCTCTTTGCGCTTTGTAGGCAATGATTTCCCCTCTTAGTACGGCCTTAAGCGCTTCCCAGAACGTGGAGGATGAGACCTCCCCGTTTTGGTTGTTCTCCGTGTATTCCGCTATGGCCCGCGCTATCCTTTCGCTGAAGGCCTTGTCAGCTAGTAAGGCACCGTCCAGCCTCCATGTGGGGCGCTGGGCCCTTCCCGTCTCCAGCCGCACGTCCATGTAGTGTGGGGCGTGGTCTGATATCACAATTGCGGAGTATTCCACCTTGTCTATCCCTGGAAGCACCGTTTTCCCCACCACAAAGAAGTCAATTCTGGTGTACATATTGTGTACTGGGGAGAAGAAAGAGAATTCTTTCTCCCCCGGGTGGGCGAATCTCCAGGGGTCCACTGCTCCCATCTGCTCCATATAGTGACTGAGTTCCCTTGCCATGTTTGAGGTTTTCCCCGTTCTGGGGTTTGATCTGTCCGTCTTTGGGTCCTGTACACAGTTGAAGTCCCCCCCCCCCCCCCCCCCATGATTAGTCGGTGCGTCGCTATGTCCGGGATTTCTGCCATGGTCTTTTGGATGAAGCTCGTGTAGTCCCAGTTGGGCGCGTACACGTTAACTAGAACTACCGGCGCCCCATCCAGGGCCCCGCTGACCATGACATACCGTCCCCCTGGGTCCGTAACCGTCTTTGTCACCCTAAACATTGTCCTCTTGCCAATCAGGATCGCCACCCCCCTGGCCCTTGCCCCATAACAGGAATGATAGGTTTGTCCCACCCATCCCTTTCTTACCCGCAGTTGGTCCTGCTCCCTCAGGTGCGTCTCTTGGAGGAAGACTATGTCGGCCCTCATGTTTCTAAGGTGGGTGAGGACTCTAGATCTCTTCACTGGGCCGTTAAGTCCCCTTACGTTCCAGGTGACTATTCTGGTGGGGGGCTTCTGCCCCCTTGCTCCTGTGGGGTTAACCATATTTGTCCGGTGGACGCGCCCCTGCCCTCTGGGGTTTGCCTTTGTTAGGGGGCCGTCCAGGATGTCCACTATCACTGCTCTCCCCATGCGGTCGGGTCCCTGCGCTCCGGGGTTCCCCTTGTCCCGGGAACACCCGCCATGGCCGTCCACTGTGTGTCCGCCACACGGGTAGTCCCCTGCACTCCGGGGGGGCCCTTCACCCACAGACCGTACTGGGTGGGTGCTTGCAGCGGTTCCCTGTTTCGAGCCCTTGTCTGTGGCACTTTGTGGCCCTATTCCCTTTCTGGCCTCTTTTGTCCCTTCGTCCCTGCATTTCCCTTCCCTGGTCTCTCGCCCCCCGAGTGCCCCCCCCCCCCGCTCTATCCCTTTTCCCCCCTCCCCTGTATACCCCTCCATTGCCCCTCTCTCCCCCATTCCTGTCCCCATTTGCTCTCCCACCTTTGATGGGTGATCCCCCCTCCCCTGCCTGGCGCCTTCCCCCCTGTTGGGGGTGCGCTGCGGCCCTGCTCTGTTGCGCGCCCCCGTCGCTAGCTTTCCTGCTAGCACAGTGGCACCCCTCTCGGAGGTTGCTGTCCCGCTTCTCCTCTCCCCTCTCCAGTACTCCCGTTCCCTCGTGCCGGGGCCTGGCCTCCCACCTGGAGCGGGCCCTTGGGCATTGGGTTGTTTTTCGTTCTGGGTGTTCCTGCCAGGGGGGAGGCGGCTGGCTTTGCCTTGCCCCTCCCCACCCCCACCCCCGTCGGCATGACGTTTCTCCTTTCCAGGGGCCCGTCGTCCCTACTTCCTGCGGCGTTTTTCCAGCCCGTGCTCCTCGACGAATCTATTCGCCTCGGCAGGGGCTGTAAATAAATATTCCTTGTTTTGGTATGTGACCCAGAGTTTTGCTGGGTACAGCATACCAAAACGTACTTTGTTCTTGTAGAGAGCTGCTTTCGCTCTGTTGAACTCCGCCCGTCTCTTAGCTATGTCCGCTCCAAGATCCTCGTAGATTCGGATGGCGTGCCGGTTCCATTTGCAGGCTCTATTCTCCTTGGCCCAGCGCAGGACTGTCTCCCTATCCCGGTACCGGTGCAGTTTGGCTATAACTGCTCTCGGTTTTTCCCCTTCCTTGGGCTTCGGGCACTGTGACCGATGAGCTCTGTCCATTTCCGGTGGGGTGGGAAAAGTTTCCCGCCCCACTAAGGAGCCCAGCATCGCAGCCACGAATGTTGTGGGATTTCTACCCTCGATCCCCTCTGGCAGGCCCACTATCCTAATATTTTGCCTTCTCGAGCTGTTCTCCTGGTAGTCTACCCTGCCCTTCAGGCTCCCCTGTGTTGCACTCAGTTTCGCCATTTCCCTCTCCAGGGACATGACCCGGTCGCTCACGTCAGTCGCTGCCTTCTCCAGCTCTTTAATGGTTGCCCCCTGGGCTTCCAGTATCTTCCCTTGGGCATCCACTTTCTTCTCCAATCTGGTCAGAGCCTGCTGCACCCCTGACATGGCCCTGGTCACTGCTGCCTGTGCTGCGGCCTCTGCGTCTGCTTTTAACTCTGCCTTGATTGCCAGCAGCTGCTCCCTCACCACCTCGGCAAAGGCTTCCTTCCAATTCACGCCCCCCTCTAACCCCAGGGGAGAGGTTGCCCGCCCGTCCAGCTCTTTTGGATGCGGCGATACATCCTTCCCGCCGCTTCGCGTTTTGACTCGTTCGCCCAAGCTGGCTTGCCCTTTGCCCCGTCTACTTCCGGTGCCCCCTTTCTCTTGGCTCCCTTCTGGCATTTTTTTCTCCCCCTTCCCCTTCATCTTTTCTTCTCTCCTTGTTCTTCTTTTCCCCCTTTTCCGCACCCTATTTTTATTTTATTTATTATTATATATATATATACTTTTTTTTTAAATAAAAATTTTATTTCCCCCCTTCTTTCCTTTACCCCTTTATTTTACCCCTTTTCTCTTTACCAGTTTTCTTTTGTTTTTTTTTTAAAAAGAACAGAAATATAAGTTCTTTTTTCTTTTGTTTTCTCTCCCCACTCACCCAGGAGAGAGAGAGAGAGAGTCCCTTTGTCCTTGCCACGTGGTGGTCACTGCAGTTGGGGGGGGGAGGGGCGAGTGGGCCGGTGGTCGCTGCCGGTAAGGGGGGGGTGTCCCCGCTGCTGGTTGGGGGGGGGTCCCCGCTGCTGGTTGGGGGGGTCCCCGCTGCTGGTTGGGGGGGGTGTCCCCGCTGCTGGTTGGGGGGTGTCCCCGCTGCTGGTTGGGGGGGGGGGTCCCCGCTGCTGGTTGGGGAGGTCCCCGCTGCTGGTTGGGGGGGTCCCCGCTGCTGGTTGGGGGGGGGGGTCCCCGCTGCTGGTTGGGGGGGGTCCCCGCTGCTGGTTGGGGGGGTCCCCGCTGCTGATTGGGGGGGGGGTCCCCGCTGCTGGTTGGGGGGGGGGGTCCCCGCTGCTGGTTGGGGGGGGGGTCCCCGCTGCTGGTTGGGGGGGGAGAAAAGAGGGCCCGCCGCTGCCGCACCGCTCCTGGCCCGCGTGGGGGGGGGGGGGAGAGGGGTTGGACCTGCCGCTGCTGGGCCCCCCTGTCGCCGCCGCTGCCTCTCCTCCGCCGCCGCTCCTCTGCCGCCGCCGCTCCTCTGCTGCCGCCGCTCCTCTGCCGCCGCCGCCGCCTCTCCGCCGCCGCTGCCGCTCCTCCTCCGCTGCCGCTGCCGCTCCTCCTCCGCTGCCGCTGCCGCTTCTCCTCCTCCGCCGTCCGGCCTGTCGGGGGGGGGGGTTCCTTGTCTGGCGCTTGCGGGAGCCCCTCTCCCTGCGACTTCCTCGCTCGTCGCCCGGAAGTCGAATCCATAGGTGAGATTCTTAATGAGTATTTTGCATCGGTATTCACAAAGGAGAGGGACAAGACGGATGTTGAGGCGAGAGATGGATGTTTAAATACTCTAGGTCAAGTTGTCATACGGAAGAGGGAAGTTTTGGGTATTTTAAAAGAAATTAAGGTGGACAAGTCCCCAGGACCGGATGGGATCTATCCCAGGTTACTGAGGGAAGCGATGGTTGAAATAGCTGGGGCCTTAACAGACAACTTTGCAGCATCCTTGAGCACGGGTGAGGTCCCGGAGGACTGGACAATTGCTAATGTTGTCCCTTTGTTTAAGAAGGGTAGCAGGGATAATCCAGGGAATTATAGACCTGTGAGCTTGACGTCAGTGGTAGGCAAACTGTTGGAGAAGATACTGAGGTTTAGGATCTATTCACATCTGGAAGAAAATAGATTTATCAGTGATAGGCAGCATGGTTTTGTGCAGGGAAGGTCATGTCTAACAAACCTAATAGAATTATTTGAGGAAGTGACAAAGTTAATTGATGAGGGAAGGGCTGTAGATGTCATATACATGGATTTTAGTAAGGCGTTTGATACGGTTTCCCATGGCAGGTTGGCGGAAAAAGTGAAGTCGTATGGGGTTCCGGGTGTACTAGCTAGATCAATGGTTCTCACCCGGGGTCCCTGGGGGTCCATGTAACATTACTGGGGTCCACACAAATAAAATACCGAATTGGGGGTCCACGGTGATATTTTAGTGGTCCATAGAGTAATTCTACTTCAGAACAAATTCGACTCGCTCTCTCTCTCTCTCTCGCACTGACAAAGGTCAAACAGAGATTATAATCTATCTAATTTCCCTTGAGGGCTGAAGGAGCTCAGAACCAAAAAGGTGCATTTGCTGTGGCCCTAATTGTCCCACTAATCTCCCTTGGATTAGTTTACCACGGTAATGAAGGAAGGATTAACGGCATTAACATATTTAGTAGCAGAAACGATTTCGGCTGAAACTATCAACTCTCAGGTGCTATAAATATCGACATGACCCAAGCAGGTCACTTCAGTTCTGTGCAAAACTCCGTCGCAACAAAATAAGAGACATTAAAAGTATTGGTTCATAAATATATGTTGCATTTGGTGCAAATTTATCTTTTAGTTTTGTTAACATTTTACATAAAATTCTTAATTATAAACTGTAATATATGTTATAACAGCTTCTGTGACATTTTTTATAGATAACCCATGTCTGCTCCAACAAAGCAGAAGTGCCGACAGTATTCTGTTGAATATTTATTTTACGGATTTATTCCATCACCACATAATGCAACGAAACCAATGTGCCTCATATGTATGGATATACTTTCAAATGATAGCATGAAACCGTGTCAGCTTAAAATCCATCTGTAGACCAAGCACAAAGGAAAGAAAAACCAACCAATAGAATACTTTAGAAAACTCCGTGATGATTTTCAAACAAGAAAAACAGTGACTCAAGTGTTTAATAACAAAGTAAGTAAAATGAATGATGGTTTACTGGCATCTTATTAAATTAGCAAGATAATAGCAAAGGCTGGGAAACCTCATAATATTGGTGAAACAATAATTTTGCCAGCTTTGTCTGTTATAATTTCATCAGTTATGAAACAAAATGCAAGTTAAATTACTAATTCCATCCCTTTAAGCAACTCATCTGTGTCGCGACGCATTGACAGACACACAAGGTCTTAGGACAGACACAAAAGGTGAAACAATTTTTAATGAAGTTGTTACTTATTTCAAGGAAAGCAATATTCCACTCAAAAATATAATTGCATGTGCTACTGAGTGTCTTATTTCTGGCTAACACCCAGCTTGGAAAACAACTGCTTGCAGCTAAATGTGATGCATTTTACTTATCTGATATATTTGAAAAAAATCAATTTACTTAATAAACAGCTCCAAGGAAAACATTCTGATCTTATATCCAGTAAAGGTGCTATTACTGCTTTTCTGAGAAAACTGCCGCTGTACAAAATTAATATCAGACGTCGTGCATTTGAACAGTTTCCTTGTTTGACCTCGATTAGCAGCGATTTGCACGATGATGACCTTGCATTGTATGCTGAATATTTGGAAAATTTGCATGAAAATATGCAAGCTCGGTTTAGTGACCTACTCATGATGGATATACCAACTTGGGTGGCAATTCCTTTCGAAGTTAATGCTGCCGATGTGGACATTTCTTTACAGGAGACCCTTATTGAATTACAAAGTGATGAAATATTGCACGCAAAATTCAAAGATGGGAAGCATAATATATGGAAAACAAATGACACTGCTAAAAAGTACCCACTACTTTGGGATAAATCACAGCTCTACGTTATAGATTTTCCATCATCGTACCTTGTTGAATCAGGATTTAGTCGTGTTCTTCACTTATTATCAAAAGCTCATAATAGACTCGACATTGTGAAAAAGGTTGATCTTCGGCTATCCAGCAGAGGGCAGCAGATCCAGCAGAGGGCAGCAGAGCAGAGCTACTGATCAGCTGTTCTGGGGAAATTTGCATACGTGCAGTGCGGTCAGCCTAAGTTGAAGGTGAACCGGCGAAGGAGACCAAAGGAGTTTGAGTGAAGACAAGCATCCAGCAGAGGGAAGCAGAGCAGAGCTACTGATCAGCTGTTCTGGGGAAATTTGCATACGTGCAGTGCGGTCAGCCTAAGTTGAAGGTGAACCGGCGAAGGAGACCCAAGGAGTTTGAGTGAAGACAAGCATCCAGCAGAGGGCAGCAGAGCAGAGCTACTGATCAGCTGTTCTGGGGAAATTTGCATACGTGCAGTGCGGTCAGCCTAAGTTGAAGGTGGTTTGTGGAGGGGCTGTTGTCAAGTGACAGTTAAACCCGAAACACTTCGTGAGTGTTTCCCACTCTACCTCCTCCTCTAACCAACCCCCCCCCACCCCACAGTGGTTGGGAAGCGGGAGCAGGGGCTTGTTGTGAAGGTGAGTGAGTGCCTTTAAATTTGCTTACCTTTCAGCGGGAGCAGGGTTTGAGGGAATATCAGGTAAGCTCTTCCTTTCTTTTTCTTTTTCTTGTTTTTTTTTAAATCTAGAGGTGATGTCAGGGAAGGCAGTACAATGCTCCTCCTACAGAATGTTTGAGATGAGGGACGCCGTCAGTGTCCCTGCTGATTTCGTCTGTGGGAAGTGCACCCAACTCCAGCTCCTCAAAAACCGTGTTAGGGACCTGGAGCTTGAGCTGGATGAACTTCGGATCATTCGGGAGGCAGAGGGGGTCATAGATAGGAGCTTCAGGGAAGTAGTTACACCAAAGACTGGAGATAGATGGGTAACTGTAAGAGGGACTGGGAAGAAGCAGTCAGTGCAGGGACCCCCCGCGGTCGTTCCCCTGAGTAACATGTATACCGTTTTGGATACTTGTGGGGGGACGACGTACCAGGGGTAAGCCATGGGGTACGGGCCTCTGGCACGGAGTCTGTCCCTGTTGCTCAGAAGGGAAGGGGGGAAAGGAGTAAAACATTAGTAATTGGGGACTCAATATTCAGGGGCACAGATAGGAGATTTTGTGGGAGCGAGAGAGACACACGTTTGGTATGTTGCCTCCCAGGTGCAAGGGTACGTGATGTCTCGGATCGTGTTTTCCGGGTCCTTAAGGGGCAGGGGGAGCAGCCCCAAGTCGTAGTCCACATTGGCACTAACGACATAGGTAGGAAAGGGGACAAGGATGTCAGGCAGGCCTTTAGGGAGCTAGGATGGAAGCTCAGAGCGAGAACAAACAGAGTTGTTATCTCTGGGTTGTTGCCCGTGCCACGTGATAGTGAGACGAGGAATAGGGAGAGAGAGCAATTAAACACGTGGCTACAGGGATGGTGCAGGCGGGAGGGATTCAGATTTCTGGATAACGGGGGGTCTTTCTGGGGAAGGTGGGACCTCTATAGACAGGATGGTCTACATCTGAACCTGAGGGGCACCAATATCCTGGGGGGGGGAGATTTGTTAGTGCCCTTTGGGGGGGGGTTTAAACTAATTCAGCAGGGGCATGGGAACCTGGATTGTAGTTTTGGGGTAAGGGAGATAGAGAGTATAGAGGTCAGGAGCACAGATTTGACTTCGCAGGAGGGTGCCAGTGTTCAGGTAGGTGGTTTGAAGTGTGTCTACTTCAATGCCAGGAGTATACGAAATAAGGTAGGGGAACTGGCTGCATGGGTTGGTACCTGGGACTTCGATGTTGTGGCCATTTCAGAGACATGGATAGAGCAGGGACAGGAATGGTTGTTGGAGGTTCCGGGGTTTAGGTGTTTTAGTAAGCTCAGAGAAGGGGGCAAAAGAGGGGGAGGTGTGGCGCTGCTAGTCAAGGACAGTATTACGGTGGTGGAAAGGATGCTAGATGGGGACTCTTCTTCCGAGGTAGTATGGGCTGAGGTTAGAAACAGGAAAGGAGAGGTCACCCTGTTGGGAGTTTTCTATAGGCCACCTAATAGTTCTAGGGATGTAGAGGAAAGGATGGCGAAGATGATTCTGCAAAAGAGCGAAAGTAACAGGGTAGTTGCTATGGGAGACTTTAAATTTCCAAATATTGACTGGAAAAGATATAGTTCGTGTACATTAGATGGGTCGTTCTTTGTACAATGTGTGCAGGAGGGTTTCCTGACACAATATGTTGACAGGCCAACAAGAGGCGAGGCCACATTGGATTTGGTTTTGGGTAATGAACCAGGCCAGGTGTTAGATCTGGAGGTAGGTGAGCACTTTGGAAACAGTGACCACAATTCGGTGACCTTTACGTTAGTGATGGAAAGGGATAAGTATACCCCGCAGGGCAAGAGTTATAGCTGGGGGAAGGGCAATTATGATGCCATTAGACATGACTTAGGACGTGTAGGTTGGAGAAGTAGGCTGCAAGGGTTGGGCACACTGGATATGTGGAGCTTGTTCAAGGAACAGCTATTGCATGTTCTTGATTAGTACGTACCAGTCAGGCAGGGAGGAAGGGGTCGAGCGAGGGAACCGTGGTTTACCAAAGAAGTGGAATCTCTTGTTAAGAGGAAGAAGGAGGCCTATGTGAAGATGAGGCGTGAAGTTTCAGTTGGGGCGCTTGATAGTTACAAGGAAGCGAGGAAGGATATAAAGAGAGAGCTGAGACGAGCAAGGAGGGGACATGAGAAGTCTTTGGCAGTTAGGATCAAGGAAAACCCAAAAGCTTTCTATAGGTATGTCAGGAATAAAAGAATGACTAGGGTAAGAGTAGGGCCAGTCAAGGACAGTGGTGGGAAGTTGTGTGTGGAGGCTGAGGAGATAAGCGAGATACTAAATGAATACTTTTCGTCAGTATTCACTCAAGAAAAAGATAATATTGTGGAGGAGAATGCTGAGACCCAGGCTATTAGAATAGATGGCATTGAGGTGCGTAGGGAAGACGTGTTGGCAATTCGGGACAAGGTGAAAATAGATAAGTCCCCGGGGCCTGATGGGATTTATCCTAGGATTCTCTGGGAAGCCAGGGAAGAGATTGCTGAGCCTTTGGCTTTGATTTTTAGGTCATCATTGGCTACAGGAATAGTGCCAGAGGACTGGAGGATAGCAAATGTGGTCCCTTTGTTCAAGAAGGGGAGTAGAGATAACCCCGGTAACTATAGGCTGGTGAGCCTATCGTCTGTGGTGGGTAAGGTCTTGGAGAGGATTATAAAAAATACGATTTATAATCATCTAGATAGGAATAATGTGATTAGGGATCGTCAGCATGGTTTTGTGAAGGGTAGGTCATGCCTCACAAACCTTATCGAGTTCTTTGAGAAGGTGACTGAACAGGTAGACGAGGGTAGAGCAGTTGATGTGGTGTATATGGATTTCAGTAAAGCGTTTGATATGGTTCCCCACGGTCGGCTATTGCAGAAAATACGGAGGCTGGGGATTGAGGGTGATTTACAGATGTGGATCAGAAATTGGCTAGTTGAAAGAAGACAGAGAGTGGTAGTTGATGGGAAATGTTCAGAATGGAGTTCAGTTACGAGTGGCGTACCACAAGGATCTGTTCTGGGGCCATTGCTGTTTGTCATTTTTATAAATGACCTAGAGGAGGGCGCAGAAGGATGGGTGAGTAAATTTGCAGACGACACTAAAGTCGGTGGAGTTGTAGACAGTGCGGAAGGATGTTGCAGGTTACAGAGGGACATAGATAAGCTGCAGAGCCGGGCTGAGAGGTGGCAAATGGAGTTTAATGTGGAGAAGTGTGAGGTGATTCACTTTGGAAAGAATAACAGGAATGCAGAATATTTGGCTAATGGTAAAATTCTTTGTAGTGTGGATGACCAGAGGGATCTCGGTGTCCATGTACATAGATCCCTGAAAGTTGCCACCCAGGTTGATAGGGTTGTGAAGAAGGCCTATGGTGTGTTGGCCTTTATTGGTCGAGGGATTGAGTTCCGGAGCCATGAGGTCATGTTGCAGTTGTACAAAACTCTAGTACGGCCGCATTTGGAGTATTGCGTACAGTTCTGGTCGCCTCATTATAGGAAGGAAGTGGAAGCTTTGGAAATGGTGCAGAGGAGATTTACCAGGATGTTGCCTGGTATGGAGGGAAAAGCTTATGAGGAAAGGCTGATGGACTTGAGGTTGTTTTCGTTAGAGAGAAGAAGGTTAAGAGGTGACTTAATAGAGGCATACAAAATGATCAGAGGGTTAGATAGGGTGGACAGAGAGAGCCTTCTCCCGCGGATGGAGGTGGCTAGCACGAGGGACATAGCCTTACATTGAGGGGTAATAGATATAGGACAGAGGTCAGAGGTGGGTTTTTTACGCAAAGAGTGGTCAGGCCGTGGAATGCCCTACCTGCAACAGTAGTGAACTCGCCAACATTGAGGGCATTTAAAAGTTTATTGGATAAGCATATGGATGATAATGGCATAGTGTAGGTTAGATGACCTTTAGTTTTTTTTCCATGTCGGTGCAACATCGAGGGCCGAAGGGCCTGTCCTGCGCTGTATCGTTCTATGTTCTATGTTCTATCATTGACCGCGATGGAGCCGAATATAAAAAAACGCGCTGAGCAGCATCAACCACAGGGATCTCATTGAATAAATCTCCATTTTTTTCTTAATTACTCACTTAGGCCTATCTTAAAATGGTTTATCATGAATTATTTACTAGTGTACATAATGCTCTATAGAATTTAATTGTTAAATATGTTTATTTGCAATAAATTAGTTTTCCTTCAAAATAAAGCATAATCATTTACTATTTCTTTAATATTTGATACAATCCATTTACTTTTTTGTTAGTGAAAAATATAAGAAGATTTTCTTTCTGTGGAATGGCTATGGGGGTCCACAAAAAAAAATTAAGAGGAAAAGGGGTCCATGGGTTAAAAAAGGTTGAGAACCACTGAGCCTAATGGATAAAGAACTGGCTGGGCAACAGGAGACAAAGAGTAGTGGTGGAAGGGAGTGTATCAAAATGGAGAAGGGTGACTAGTCGTGTTCCACAGGGATCCGTGCTCGGACCACTGCTGTTTGTGATCTACATAAATGACCTGGAGGAAGTTACAGGTGGTCTGATCAGCAAATTTGCAGATGATACTAAGATTGTTGGAGTTGCAGATAGCGAGGAGGACTGTCAGAGAATACAACAAAATATAGATAGATTGAAGAGTTGGGCACAGAAATGGCAGATGGAGTTCAACCAAGGCAAATGCGAGGTGATGCATTTTGGAAGATCAAATTCAAGAGCGGACTATATGGTCAATGGAAGGGTCTTGGGGAATATTGATGTACAGAGAGATCTGAGAGTTCAGGTCCATTGTACCCTGAAGGTGGCAACGCAGGTTGATAGAGTGGTCAAGAATGCAAACAGCATGCTTGCCTTCATCGGACAGAGTATTGAGTACAAGAGTTGGCAGGTCATGTTACAGTTGTATAGGACTTTGGTTCGGCCACATTTGGAATACTGCATGCAGTTCTGGTCGCCACATTACCAGAAGGATGTGGATGCTTTGTAGAGGACGCAGAGGAGGTTCACCAGGATGTTGCCTGGTATTGACGGTGCTAGCTATGAAGAAAGGTTGAGTAGATTAGGATTATTTTCGTTGAAAAGACGGAGGTTGAGGGGAGACCTGATTGAGGTCTACAAAATTATGAGAGGAATGGACAGGGTGGATAGCAACAAGCTTTTCCCAAGAGTGATGGTGTCAGTTAAAAGAGGTCAAGATTTGAAGGTGAGAAGGGGAAAGTTTAAGGGAGATGTGCGTGGAAAGTTTTTTACGCAGAGGGTGGTGGGTGCCTGGAACACTTTACCAGCGGAGGTGGTAGAGGCGGGCACGATAGCATTATTTAAGAGGCATCTAGACAGGTATATGAACGGGCAGGAACAGAGGAAAGTAGACCTTGGAAAATGGGAGAGAGGTTTAGATAAAGGTTCTGGGTCGGCGCAGGCTGGGAGGGCCGAAGGGCCTGTTCCTGTGCTGTAATTTTCTTTGTTCTTTGTTCTTTGCTCTATATCTTCTACCATTCAACTTAAATTTATGTCCCATTGTAATGATTTGTTTCACCCGGGTAAAACGTCTCTGACTGTCTACTCTCTCTATTCCCGTTATCATCTTATAAACCTCTATCAAGTCGCCCCTCATCTTTCTCCGTTCGAATGACAAAAGGCCAAGCACCCTCAACCTTTCCTCGTAAGACCTACTCTCCATTCCAGGCAACATCTGGTAAATCTCCTTTGCACCTTTTCCAATGCTTCCACATCTTTCCTAAAATGAGGCGACCAGAACTGCAGACACTACACCAAATGTGGCCTTACCAAGGTTTGTACAGCTGCATCATCACCTCACGGCCCTTAAAATCAATCCGTCTGCTAATGAACGCTAGCACACCATAGACCTTATTCACAGCTCTATCCACTTGAGTGGCAACTTTCAAATATCGATGAACATAGGCCTCAAGATATCTCTGCTCCTCCACATTGACAAGAACCCTACCGTTAACCCTGTATTCCGCATTCATATTTGTCCTTCCAAAATGGACAACCACAATTTTTAGGGTTAAACTCCATCTGCCACATCTCAGCCCAGCTCTGCATCCTATCTATGTATCTTTGCAGCCGACAACAGCACTCCTCACAGTCCACAACTCCACCAATCTTCGGTTCGTCTGCAAATTTACTGTCCCACCTTTCAACTCCCTCATGCAAGTCATTAATGAAAATCACAAACTGCAGATAACCCAGAACTGATCTCCGCGGTACGCCACTGGTAACTGGGCTCCAGGCTGAATATTTGCCATCCATCACCACTCTCTGACTTCTATTTGTTAGCCAGTTCGTTATCCAACTGGCCAAATTTCCCACTATGCCACGCATTCTTACTTTCTGCATAAGCCTACCATGGAGAACCTGATCAAATACCTTACTAAAATCCATGTACATTGCTTTAACCTCATCCACATGCTTGGTCTCCTCCTCGAAGAATTCAATGAGACATGTTCGGCAAGACCTCACAAATCCGTGCTGACTCTCCCTAAGCAAACGGTGTATTTCCAGATGTTCAGAAATCCTATCCCTTAGTACCCGTTCCATTACTTTGCCTGCCACCGAAGTAAAATGAATATGCCTGTAATTCCCAGGGTTATCCCCATTCCCTTTTTTGAACAGTGGCACGACATTCGTCACTCTCCAATCCCCTGGTCCAACCCCTGTTGAAAGTAAGAACGAAAATATCATTGCCAAGGGGTCTGCAATTTAATCCCTTGCTTCCCATAGAATCTTTGGATGTATTCCGTCAGGCCCAGGGGACCTGGCTACCACAAGTTTTCCAAAATGCTCAACATATCTTCCTTCCTAACAAGTATCACCTCGAGCTTACCAGTCTGTTTCACACTGTCCTCCCCAACAATATGGCCCCTCTCATTTGTAAATACACAAGAAAAGTACTCGTTCAAGACCTCTCCTATCTCATCAGACTCAATACACAATCTCCCGCTACTGTCCTTGATCGGACCTACCTCGCTCTAGTCATTCTCATATTTCTCACATATGTGTAAAAGGCCATGGAGCTTTCCTTCATCCTACCCGCCAAAGATTTTCCATGCCCTCTCTTAGCTCTCCTAATCAATTTCTTCATTTACTTCCTAGCTACCTTGTATCCCTCCAGCGCCCTGTCTGAAACTTGTTTTCTCAGTCTTACATAAGTCTCCTTCTTCCTCTTATCAAGGCATTCAATCTCTGTTGTCAACCATGGTTCCCTCACTCCACCATCTCTTCCCTGCCTGACAGGGACATACATATCAAGGACACGTAGTACCTGTTCCTTGAACAAATTACACATTTCACTTGTGTCCTTCCCTGACAGCCTATGTTCCCAACTTATGCACTTCAATTCTGTCTGACTGCATCGTATTGACCCTTCCCCCAATTGTAAACATTGCCCTGTTGCACGCACCTATCCCTCTCCATTACTAAAGTGAAAGTCACAGAATTGTGGTCACTATCTCCAAAATGCTCCCGCACTGACAAATCTATCACTTGCTCTGGTTCATTTCCAAGTACCAAATCCAATATGGCCTCCCCTCTGGTCGGAGAATCTACTTACTGCATTAGAAAAGCTTCCTGGACACACGGCACAAACATCACCCCATCCAAACGATTAGATCGAAAGAGTTTCCACTCAATGTTTGGGAAGTTGAAGCTACCCATGACTACTACCCTGTGACTTCTCCACCTTTCCAAAATCTGTTTCCCAATCTGTTCCTCCACATCTCTGCTGCTATTGGGGGGCCTATAGAAAACTCCCAACACGGTGACTGCTCCTTTCCTATTTCTGACTTCAACCCATACTACCTCAGTGGGCAGAACCTCCTCGAACTGCCTTTCTGCAGCTGTTATTCTATCTCTAAATAACAATGCAACCCCCACACCTCTTTTACCATCCTCCCTAATCTTATTGAAATATCTATAACCGGGGACCTCCAAGAACCATTTCTGCCCCTCTTCAAGTTTCCGTGATGGACACTACATCGTAGTCCCAAGTAACGATCCATGCCTTAAATTCACCCACCTTATTCCTGGTGCTTCTTGCATTGAGGTATACACACCAACCTATCTCGATGCCTACAAGTACTCTCCTTTGCCGGTGTTCCCTTCCCCACTGCCTCACTACACGCTTTGGCGTCCTGAATGTCGGCTATCTTAGTTACAAATCCGGTTCCGATTCCCCTGCCAAATTAGTTTAAACGCTCCCGAAGAGTACGAGAAAACCTCCCTCCCAGGATATTGGTGCATCTCTGCAACCCGTCCTGCTTGTACAGGCCCCACCTTCCCCAGAATGCGCTCCAATTATCCAAATCCCTGAAGCCCTCCCTCCTACACCATTCCTGCAGCCACGTGTTCAACTGCACTCTCTCCCTATTACTAGCCTCGCTATCACGTGGCACCGGCAACAAACCAGAGATGACAACTCTGTCTGTCCTGGCTTTTAACTTCCAGTCTAACTCCCTAAACTCGTTTAGTGCACCCACACACCTTTTCCTACCTACGTCGTTGGTACCAATGTGCACCACGACGTCTGGTTGCTCCCCCTCCCCCTTCAGGATCCTGAAGACACGATCCGAGACATCCATAGCCCTGGCACCCGGGAGTCAACATACCTTCCGGGAGTCTCGCTCGCGGCCACAGAATCTCCCATCTATTCCCCTGACAATAGAATCTCCTATTACTATTGTTTTTCTATTCCCCATTCCCTTCTGAGCCGTAGAGCCAGACCCACTGCCAGAGACCTGGTCGCTAGGGCCTTCCCTCGGTCGTTCATCCCCCCCCCCCACAGCATCCAAAACAGTATACTTGTTTCGAGGGGGAACAGCAACGAATACTGTCTGCCTGTGTTTTTCTTTCCCCTAACTTCAACACAGCTTCTCTTGTCCTGTACCTTGGTGTGGCTACCTCCCTGTAACTATTTTCTATAACCCCTTCTGCCTCCCGGGTGATCCGAAGTTCAACCAGCTCCAGCTCCAGTTTCCTACCACGGTCTCTGAGGAGTTGGAGTTGGGTGCACTTCCCGCACGTATAGTCACCGTCTGTGCAGTAGGTTTGATTGATTGTGATTACATTAAAGACACAGAGAACAGTCCATTGATAAAATGCAGAGACAGTGCCTCTTCTGAAGTGGCATTCAATTGGACTACAGACTGAAAACCTGCAATGCACCTTTGTTGCTTTTCATGATACTAACGTTTGGAAAATGAAAATTGAATGATTTTCCTGCAGTCTTCCATGCAGTGCACTGCAGGTCATAATCATTTGCTGCATAATTATAAATTAACTTCTTTAAATCTAGATGTTGATCAATTATTCTAAATCTATTTTCATTGGATTCCAATTTTCCAGTCTTTACAACTACTCATAGCAAATCCTTGATGGAGAGATGGAATGTTTTCCCTGGTGCCAACGTCTATCTATCATCCAGCATTACCAACACAGAAAAGGTCATGATTTCCTTTCTGTTTGTGGGACTTTTCTGTGTGCAAATTGTTTGTCTCCGTTCCTACAGTATCATAGCGATAACAACTCAACAGTTTTTAATTGGTTGTGGGCTGCGAAATGTTGTCTGCAGTAGTGAACGGTGCGATACAAATTCAAGTATTTTTCTTTTCTACAGAGTGTTTACAACAGTGGAATTGGATCGAGAATGAAGCAAATAAATCTGCTGGTTCTCAGCAAAACCTTCCCCCGTCTGATGAACAAAGTCTTGGTCATTTCTAGCTAGCTCCATCCCTTAGCTGAGGAACAATCTCCTGCTGAATCCCACCGAGGTCCGTCTCTCAGCTGATATTAAAGGTTGTAACTAATTCTCAGGTAGCATCATACCCTGCATGAAGAAACAATTACCGAAGATTTCCTGCCAGTATCATCCCTCAGTTGATGCATCCTAGATTAACAATTCATGGCCGAAGCACTGACAGTATCTAGGGCACAGAATTTCTTCTGCTTGGGGAACATCTATACCCTATCAGCGACAAGCGTTGTGTGGCAACATTGCTGACTGATCAGGCTGAATTCCGAAGGAGAAATCTTGCAGGCGGTGACAGAACAAATTAGAGATAGAAACTTACATTGCCTTGTTCATACCTACCTAAATCATGCAGACCAATGTTCCGTGACAATATAGATAGAGATGTCAAGTACAACTATTTCGAGAGACACAGTTATCTGTTTGAACAATGTAGATCTTCTGCCGGCTCTTTCTGTCTACCTTTATATATATCAGCACAGCATTCGGCAGACTTGAGGCATTGTGCTCCACCGGCCTTATCAGTAGTGTGTGGAAATGTTGTCTGTAACCTCATGCCCTGGAATATCTCTCACTCTCTAATTACACTTTCGGTGCATACCAAATAGATAGCAATTGTACAGGAAAGCGACTCACATGCAACTTTCCAACCACAGTTATGGGTGGCATTGCATAAGATTATCAAATGGAAAAAAAGGAAAAGGTAAACACACATGAAAACTGTTGAGTGTTTGGTCGTTGCACTGGCTTTCACATTCGATAAGATGTTACCACGTATTTCTGGGTTTATTTCTGTTTCCCAGTCTGTTAAGTATTTGCCACTATCACAGTACTGGCCATCCACTGTTGCCATTCTGTTTGAAGGGCTTGAACATGGGGTGAGAATCTAGCAGTAATGATTAACGCCAGGATAGATTCATCTACATGTGTTGTCTTCTGTGAGGAAAATGCACAAGCTGGTATTCAACAAGCTTACACCGTCTGCAGCTAAAATTTCCTCGGAACCATTCCTTGGCTAACATCAATCTGTCAAATTAATGTTGCTAAATCGTAATTTATCAGGAATCGATTACTGTTTGCAGAACGAAGTCATAGAGAGTTTCTATCATATTTTTCTGTGACACTGTCTTCTCAATGAACTGATGAGTGAGATGGATCCACTTTTTCGTCTATATCTAATCTTAAAACCAATGAAAAATGTTCCTCTATATCGCTCGCATCTGGTCCACTTAACATATTGAATACTTCAATCAATGCATGCTTGGTCAGGCTAAATTACACTCTCTTCAACCTGCATTTGTATTTGTATGATGATATCTGCAGGTCTGAAAGTCAACATAGGGTGCCTCCTTTATACTTGATAAATTTTAGGCTCCCGCCATAGTGGAATGACATACAGAATTTCCAACCGAAAATTTCATTCACGAATCAAAAAAACGTTGGAAATTTATTAATCGTAGAACTGCATGTGTGCTGCTGTTACCTTCCATCTCTTGGAGATAGGAAAATTTGAGATGGCAGATATGATCCCCTCAACTCCCTTTACTCTTACAATTTATTTTCTGATTCCATATCTTTTATATTAAATATTTATAATGCACTTTATATTTCGGCTAAGTATAGTTCATCTTATATTCATCAACCGAGGGACTGTGTTGGCAGGGAATCTCCAGTAGCTGTTTCAGCATCCAGGGCATGGAGCTACCTGCCAATTTGCAGGCGCTTCCTACATCTAATTTCATGGGATCACATTGGATTGGATTGGATTGGATTTGTTTTTGTCACATGTCCCGAGGTACAGTTAAAAGTAATTTTCTGCGAGCAGCTCAACAGATCGTTAAGTACATGCGAAGAAAAGGGAATAAAATAAAATAAATAATAGGGCAACACAAGGTATACAATGTAACTACATAAGCACCGGCATCGGATGAAGCTTACATGGTGTAGTATTAATTTTTTTTTTTTTTTTTAATAAATGTTTTTATTCAGTTTTCGTATTTTATATTGAACAAATTACAAATTGTTAGGGGAGAGAAACAAAAAAAAAACAAACAAAAACAAACACGCAAAAATTAACATACATATTTACAGGTAAGCATCTTCGTAGTAGTAACTGCGCCCCCCCCCCCCCCTCAACATGTTTATTTAGCTTGGTTTTGGGCCTTAGCTAGCCATCGAACCCCCGTAACGAACCTGTAGCCCCCCCCCCCCCTCCCGCTACCTTCCCCCGACTATTCTTCCTCTTGTACATTGGCCACAAATAGGTCCCGGAACAGTTGCATGAATGGCTCCCACGTTCTGTGGAAGCCGTCGTCCGACCCACGGATGGCAAATTTGATTTTCTCCATTTGGAGAGATTCCGAGAGGTCGGACAGCCAGTCCGCAGCTCTGGGCGGTGCTGCTGACCGCCAGCCAAACAGGATTCTACGGCGGGCGATCAGGGAGGCAAAGGCAAGGGCATCCGCCCTCCTCCCCAGGAATAGATCTGGCTGTTCTGAAACCCCGAAGACCGCCACTATCGGGCATGGCTCCACCCTCACTCCCACCACTTTGGACATTACCTCGAAGAAGGCTGTCCAGTACTCCACGAGTCTGGGGCAAGACCAGAACATGTGGGCGTGGTTGGCCGGGCCTCTTTGGCACCGTTCACATCTGTCTTCCACCTCCGGGAAGAACCTACTCATACGGGTTCTTGTTAAGTGGGCTCTATGTACCACTTTTAGTTGCGTCAGGCTGAGCCTTGCGCACGTGGAGGTGGAGTTGACCCTATGCAGTGCTTCGCTCCAGAGTCCCCACCCGATCTCCATCCCCAGGTCGTCCTCCCATTTCCTCCTTGTTGCGTCCAGTACGGTGTCGTCCCTATCTACCAGTCGGTCATACATGTCACTACAGTTCCCTTTCTCTAGGATACTTGCGTCCAGTAGGTCTTCCAGTAGTGTCTGTCGTGGCGGTTGTGGGTACGTCCTTGTCTCCTTTCGTAGGAAATTTTTGAGCTGCAGGTACCGTAGCTCGTTCCCCCCAGCTAGCTGAAATTTCTCTGTCAGTTCGTCCAGTGTTGCGATCCTTCGTCCGTGTATAGGTCCCTGACTGTCAGTGTCCCCCCGTCCTGCCTCTACCTTTTGAAGGTGGCGTCGGTCAGTGCTGGTTTGAACCTATGGTTGTTGCAGATGGGAGCCCTGTTCGACATTTTGGTCAGGCCAAGTTGCTGCCGCAGTTGGTTCCAGGATTGGAGGGTGGCTGTCACCACTGGGCTGCTGGAGTGTTTTTTGGGTGGGGATGGGAGTGCTGCCGTGGCGAGGGCCCGGAGGGAGGTTCCCATGCAGGAGGCCTCCTCCGCACGCACCCACTCAGCTTCTGGCTCCTGGATCCATCCCCTTACTCGCTCGGCTGTTGCTGCCCAGTGGTAGAATTGTAGATTCGGGAGGGCTAACCCTCCCCTGGTTTTTGTTTTTTGTAAGACCTTCTTTGGGATCCTAGCATTTTTACCCCCCCCATACGAACGCCATGATGAGTTTGTCCAGCGCTTTGAAAAAGGCCTTGGGGATGTAGATCGGAATGGATCTAAACAGGAAGAGGAACCTGGGCAGTACGTTCATTTTGATCGTCTGAACTCTCCCCGCGAGGGAGAGCGGGAGTGTGTTCCATCTTTGCAGGTCCTTTTTAACTTCCTCCGTCAGGCTGGTGAGGTTCCATTTGTGGATCCCTTTCCAGTCATGGGCTATTTGGATCTCCAGGTAGCGGAATTTATGTCGGGCTTGTTTGAACGGCAGCCCCTTTAGTGCTGCCCCCCCCCCCCCCCCTTGCGGGTGTAATGGGAAGATCTCACTTTTGCTCATGTTGAGTTTGTAGCCCGAGAAGGCTCCAAACTCTTTCAGGAGCGCTATGATTCCGTCCATGCTGCTTTGTGGGTCCGAGATATAGAGGAGCAGATCATCCGCATAGAGTGAGACTCTGTGCTCTCTACCTCCCCTTCGGATCCCCCTCCAATTTTTTGCTGCCCTGAGCGCGATTGCTAGCGGTTCGATTGCTAGTGCGAACAGCAGCGGGGACAGTGGGCATCCTTGTCTGGTGCCCCTGTGCAGCTGGAGGTATTGGGAGTTGGTATTGTTGGTCTGTACACTCGCCATGGGAGCGTTGTACAGGAGCTTTACCCAAGCGGTGAACCCTGTTCCAAGCCCGAACCGCTCCAGTACCTCTATGAGGTATATCCATTCGACTCTGTCGAAGGCCTTTTCTGCGTCCAGGGAGACGATCACCTCTTGTGTTCTCTCCCCGGAGGGGGTCATTATCACGTTCAGCAGGCGCCTGATGTTCGCGGTCAGCTGTCTACCTTTGACAAAGCCCGTCTGGTCCTCTGTGACCACCTCAGGTACACAGTCTTCTAGCCTTTTGGCTAGGATTTTGGCCAGTATTTTGGCGTCTGCATTCAGCAGAGATATGGGTCTGTATGACCCACATTCCGTTGGGTCTTTGTCTTTCTTAGGTATCAGCGAGATTGAGGCCTGTGCTAACGTGGGTGGCAACGTGCCCCTAGCTAGCGAGTCTGTGAACATCTCCCGCATGTGCGGGGCCAGCGCTGTCGCAAATTTTTTGTAGAAGTCCGCCGGGAATCCGTCCGGTCCCGGCGCCTTCCCCGCCTGCATGGAGCTAATGCTCTCCATGATCTCTCCCAGTGCTAGTGGTGCTTCCAGATCCCGTTTTCTGCCCTCTCCCACAACTGGTATGTTCAGTCCGTCAAGAAACCGGTTCATCCCAGCCTTCCCCGTTGGGGGCTCTGAGGTGTACAGCTCTTGGTAGAAGGCCTTGAAGGTTTTGTTAATCTTCTCTGGTTCTGTTTCCAACGTGCCTCTGGTATCTCTGATTTGCGCAATTTCTCTGCTGGCTGCCTGCTTTCTCAGCTGGTGGGCCAACAGGCGGCTGGCTTTGTCTCCGTGTTCGTATAGGGCCCCGCGTGCCTGGCGGAGTTGGTGTACTGCTTTCCTGGTGGAGAGCAGGTCAAAGTTCCTTTGTAATTCTTTTCTCTCCGCCAGGAGTTCTACAGTCGGGGCCTCGGAGTATTTATGGTCTACCTCCAGTATGGAGTCGACCAGCTTCTGCCTAGCCACCCTTTCCTCCCTATCTCTTTGCGCTTTGTAGGCTATGATTTCCCCTCTTAGTACGGCCTTAAGCGCTTCCCAGAACGTGGAGGGTGAGACCTCCCCGTTTTGGTTGATCTCAGTGTACTCCGCTATGGCCTGCGCTATCCTTTCGCTGAAGGCCTTGTCAGCTAGTAAGGCACCGTCCAACCTCCATTTGGGGCGCTGGGCCCTTCCCGTCTCTAGCCGCACATCCATGTAGTGTGGAGCGTGGTCTGATATCACAATTGCGGAGTATTCCACCTTGTCTATCTCTGGAAGCACCGTTTTCCCCACCACAAAGAAGTCAATTCTGGTGTACACGTTGTGTACTGGGGAGAAGAAAGAGAATTCTTTCTCCCCCGGGTGGGCGAATCTCCAGGGGTCTACTGCTCCCATCTGCTCCATATAGTGGCTGAGTTCCCTTGCCATGTTTGAGGTTTTCCCCGTTCTGGGGTTTGATCTGTCCGTCGTTGGGTCCTGTACACAGTTGAAGTCCCCCCCCATGATTAGTCGGTGCGTCGCTATGTCCGGGATTTCTGCCATGGTCTTTTGGATGAAGCTCGTGTCGTCCCAGTTGGGCGCGTACACGTTAACTAGAACTACCGGCGCCCCATCCAGGGCCCCGCTGACCATGACATACCGTCCCCCTGGGTCCGTAACCGTCTTTGTCGCCCTAAACATTGTCCTCTTGCCAATCAGGATCGCCACCCCCCTGGCCCTTGCCCCATAACAGGAATGATAGGTTTGTCCCACCCAGCCCTTTCTTATCCGCAGTTGGTCCTGCTCCCTCAAGTGCGTCTCTTGGAGGAAGACTATGTCGGCCCTCATGTTTCTAAGGTGGGTGAGGACTCTAGATCTCTTCACTGGGCCGTTAAGTCCCCTTACGTTCCAGGTGACTATTCTGGTGGGAGGCTTCTGCCCCCTTGCTCCTGTGGGGTTAACCATATTTGTCCGGTGTGCGCGCCCCTGCCTTCTGGGGTTTCCCTATGTTAGGGGGCCGTCCAGGATGTCCACTATCACTGCTCTCCCCATGCGGTCGGGTCCCTGCGCTCCGGGGTTCCCCCTTGTCCCGGGGACACCCGCTATGGCCGTCCACTTTGTGTCCGCCACGCGGGTAGTCCCCTGCACTCCGGGGGGCCCCTTCACCCACAGACCGTAATGGGTGGGTGCTTGCAGCAGTTCCCTGTTTCGAGCCCTTGTCTGTGGCACTTTGTGGCCCTATTCCCTTACTGGCCTCTTTTGTCCCTTCGTCCCTGCGTTTCCCCTCCCTGGTCTCTCGCCCCCCGGGTGCCCCCCCCCGCTCTATCCCTTTCGGGGATACCCCTGTGTACCCCTCCATTGCCCCTCTCTCCCCCATTCCTGTCCCCATTTGCTCTCCCACCTTTGATGGGTGATCCCCCCCCTCCCCTGCCTGGCGCCTTCCCCCCTGTTGGGGGTGCGCTGCGGCCCTGCTCTGTTGCGCGCCCCCTTCGCTAGCTTTCCTGCTAGCACGGTGGCTCCCCTCTCGGAGGTTGCTGTCCCGCTTCCCCTCTCCCCTCTCCAGTACTCCCGTTCCCTCGTGCCGGGGCCTGGCCTCCCACCTGGAGCGGGCCCTAGGGCATTGGGTTGTTTTCTGTTCTGGGTGTTCCTGCCAGGGGGGAGGGGGCTGGCTTTGCCTCGCCCCTCCCCACCCCCCCGTCGGCATGACGTGTCTCCTTGCCATGGGCCCCTCGTCCCTACTTCCCATGGCGTTTTTCCAGCCCGTGCTCCTCGACGAATCTATTCGCCTCGGCAGGGGCTGTAAAGAAATATTCCTTGTGTTGGTATGTGACCCAGAGTTTTGCTGGGTACAGCATACCAAAACGTACTTTGTTCTTATAGAGAGCTGCTTTCGCTCTGTTGAACTCCGCCCGTCTCTTAGCTATGCCCGCTCCAAAATCCTCGTAGATTCGGATGGCGTGCCCGTCCCAATTGCAGGCTCTATTCTCCTTGGCCCAGCGCAGGATTGTCTCCCTATCCCGGTACCGGTGCAGTCTGGCTATAACTGCTCTCGGTTTTTCCCCTTCCTTGGGCTTCGGGCGCAGTGACTGATGAGCTCTGTCCATTTCCGGTGGGGTGGGAAAAGTTTCCCGCCCCACTAAGGAGCCCAGCATCGCAGCCACGAATGTTGTGGGATTTCTACCCTCTATCCCCTCTGGCAGGCCCACTATCTTAATATTTTGCCTTCTCGAGCTGATCTCCTGGTCGTCTACCCTGCCCTTCAGGCTCCCCTGTGTTGCACTCAGTTTCACCATTCCCCTCTCCAGGGATATGACCCGGTCGCTCGCATCAGTCGCTGCCTTCTCCAGCTCTTTAATGGTTGCCCCCTGGGCTTCCAGTATCTTCCCTTGGGCTTCCAGTATCTTCCCTTGGGCATCCACTTTCTTCTCCAATCTGGTCAGAACCTGCTGCACCCCTGACATGGCCCTGGTCACTGCTGCCTGTGCTGCGGCCTCTGCGTCTGCTTTTAACTCTGCCTTGAATGCCTGCAGCTGCTCCCTCACCACCTCGGCAAAGGCTTCCTTCCAATTCACGCCCCCCTCTAACCCCAGGGGAGAGGTTGCCCGCCCGTCCAGCTCTTCTGGATGCGGCGAAGCATCCTTCCCGCCGCTTCGCGTGTTGACTCGTTCGCCCGAGCTGGCTTTCCCTTTGCCCAGTCTACTTCCGGTGCCCCCTTTCTCTTGGCTCCCTTCTGGCACTTTTTTCTCCCCCTTCCCCTTCATCTTTTCTTCTCTCCTTGTTCTTCTTTTTCCCCCTTTTCCGCACCCTATTTTTATTTTATTTATTATTATATATCTATATATGTATATATATATATATATATATTTTTTTTTAATTTATTTCCCCTACCCCTTTTCTCTTTACCAGTTTTCTTTTGGGAAGAACAGAAATACAAGTCTCTTTTTTCTTTTGTCTTCTTTCCCCACTCAAACAGGAGAGAGAGTCCCTTTGTCTTTGCCACGTGGTGGTCACAGCAGTTGGGGGGGGGAGGGGCGAGTGGGCCGGTGGTCGCTGCTGGTTGGGGGGGGGGGGTGGACGCTGCTGGTTGGGGGGGGGTGGTCGCTGCTGGTTGGGGGGGGGGGTGTCCCCGCTGCTGGCTGGGGGGGGGGGGGTTGTGTCCCCGCTACTGGCTGGGGGGGGGGGGGTTGTGTCCCCGCTGCTGGCTGGGGGGGGGGGGGGGTTGTGTCCCCGCTGCTGGCTGGGGGGGGGGTTGTGTCCCCGCTGCTGGCTGGGGGGGGGGGTTGTGTCCCCGCTGCTGGCTGGGGAGGGGGGGGTTGTGTCCCCGCTGCTGGCTGGGGGGGGGGGTTGTGTCCCCGCTGCTGGCTGGGGGGGGGGTTGTGCCCCGCTGCTGGCTGGGGGGGGGGGTCCCCGCTGCTGGCTGGGGGGGGGAAGAGAAGAGGGGCCGCCGCCGCCGCACCGCTCCTGGCCCGCGTGGGGGGGGGAGAGAAGAGGGGCCGCCGCCGCCGCCGCACCGCTCCTGGCCCGCGTGGGGGGGGGGAGAGAAGAGGGGCCGCCGCCGCCGCACCGCTCCTGGCCCGCGTGGGGGGGGGGGAGAGAAGAGGGGCCGCCGCCGCCGCACCGCTCCTGGCCCGCGTGGGGGGGGGGAGAGAAGAGGGGCCGCCGCCGCACCGCTCCTGGCCCGCGTGGGGGGGGGGAGAGAAGAGGGGCCGCCGCCGCCGCCGCACCGCTCCTGGCCCGCGTGGGGGGGGGGGGAGGGAGAGGGGATGGACCTGCTGCTGTTGGGCCCCCCTGTCGCCGCTCCGCTGCCGCTCCGGCTCCTCCGCTCCCGCTCCGGCTCCTCGGCTCCTCCGCTCCGGCTCCTTCGCTCCCGCTCCGGCTCCTCCGCTCCGGCTCCTCGGCTCCTCCGCTCCGGCTCCTCCGCTCCGGCTCCTCGGCTCCTCGGCTCCTCCGCTCCGGCTCCTCGGCTCCTCGGCTCCTCGGCTCCCGCTCCGGCTCCTCTGCCGGCGCTCCTCCTCCGCCGTCCGGCCTGTCGGGGGGGGGGGGGGGGGTTGTTCTTCTTGTCTACCGCTTGCGGGAGCCCCTCTCCCTGCGACCTCCTCGCTCGCCGCCCGGAAGTCCAACCCTGGTGTAGTATTAATGAGGTGAGTCCATAAGAGGGTCATTTTGGAGTCTGGTAACAGGGCGGAAGAAGCTGTTTTTGAGTCTGTTCGTGCGTGTTCTCAGACTTCTGTATCTCCTGCCCGATGGAAGAAGTTGGAAAAGTGAGTAAGCCGGGTGGGAGGGTTCTTTGATTATGCTGCCCGCTTTTCCTAGGCAGCGGGAGGTGTAGATGGAGTCAATGGATGGAAGGCAGGTTCGTGTGATGGACTGGGCTGTGTTCACGACTTTCTGAAGTTTCTTCCGGTCCTGGGCCGAGCAGTTGCCACACCAGGCTGTGCTGCAGCCAGATAGGATGCTTTCTGTGGTGCATCTGCAAACGTTGGTCAGGGTTAATGTGGACATGCCGAATTTCCATAGTTTCCTGAGGAAGGATAGGCGCTGCTGTGCTTTATTGGTGGTAGCGTCGACGTGGGTTGACCCTACCACCAGTTTTGGAGATGTGCACCCTAGGAATGTGAAACTGCAAAACATCTCCACCTCGGCCCCGTTAATGCGGACATGGGTGCGTACAGTATTTTGCTCCCTGGAGTCAATGACCAGCCCTTTAGTTTTGCTGGCATTGAGGGGGAGATTGTTTTCGCTGCACCACTCCACTAGGTTCTCGATCTTCCTCCTGTATTCTGACTCGTCATTATTCGAGATCCGACCCATTTGGTCATATCATCAGCAAATTTGCAGATGGAGTTGGAACCAAATTTTGCCACGCAGTAGTGTGTGTTCAGGAAGTAGGGTAGGGGGCTAGTACGCAGCATTGAGCAGCCCCAGTATTGAGGACTATTGTGGAGGAGGTGTTGTTGTTCATTCTTACTGTTTGTGGTCTGTTGGTCAGAAAATCGAGGATCAAAGTTGCAGAGTGGGGAGCCAAATCCTAGGGTTTGGACGTTTGGTATTAGCTTGTCTGGGATTATTGTGTTGAAAGTGGAGCTTTAGTCAATAAATAGGAGTCGTATGCAGGAGTCCTTGTCGAGATGCTCCAGGGATGAGTGTGGGGCCAGGGGAATGGAGTCTGTTGTGGACTGGTTGCGACGGTATGTGAATTGCAGTGGGTCAAGTGAGTATGGAGGTGATGTGCTTCATGATAAATCTCTCAAAGCACTTCATGACGACTGAAGTCAGGGCCACCGGTCGGTAGTCATTGAGGCACGTTGCCTGGTTCTTCTTTGGCACCGGTATGATGGTGGTCTTCTTGAAACAGGTTGGGACCTTGAAGTGGAGTAGGGAGAGGTTAAATATGTCCGCGAACATCTCTGCCAGCTGGATCCCGCAGGCTCTGAGTGCACGACCAGGGATCACGTCCGGGCCCATCGCCTTCCGAGGGTTCAGTTTCAGGAAGGCCTATCTGACCTCGGAAGCTGTGATGTTGGGCATGGGTGCGTTATGGGCTTCTTGGGCACTCGACAGCAGATTGTTGGTTCCTTGCTCGAACCGAGCATAGAATACATTGAGTTCATCGGGGCGGGGTGCGCTGCTGCTGGATATACTGCTCGGCTTCGCTTTGTAGCCCGTTATGTTGTTTAGTCCTTGTCATGACCGGTGAGAGTCTGTCTGTGACTCTAGCTTGGTTTGATATTCTGTCTTGGCATCTCGGACGGCTTTGCGGAGGTCGTACCTCGATTCCTTCTATAGGTCAGGCTCGTCTGACTTGAACGCCTAAGATCTGTCCTTCAGTAGGGAGTCAATCTCGCGATTGAACCATTGTTTCCAGTTGGGGAATGTACGTACTTCTTTCGTCGGCATGCAGTCATCCACACACTTGCTGATGAAGTCTGCGTGGTGGCATACTCATTTAAATTGGTCGCTGAGTTCTTAACTATGGAACAGTCCATTTTGTCTAAGCAGTCACGTCTGAGCTCTTCTGTTTCCTCGGACCTGCACTGCAAGACTTTCTTAGCTCGATTCTCCAGCTTGAGTTTCTGCTTGTAAGCCGGGAAAGGAGCACCGTTTTATGGTCTGATTTCCCAAAGTGTGGTCAGTGGATGGAACAGTAGGCGACCTTGATTTTTCAGTAGCAGCGGTGAAGAGTGTTGTCTGCCCTGGTGGGGCAGGTCATGTGCTCGTGGAATTTTGGCAGTACACTCTTGAGTTTGGCCTTGCTGAAGTCTCTGGCCATGATGAACATGTCCTCCGGGTGTTCTGTTTGTTGTTGTTTATATCTGTGTACAATTCGTCCAGCGCCTTCCTCACTTCTGCCTGGGGTGGGATGTAGACCGCTGTGATAATGGCTGAAGTGAACTCACGTGGACGATTGTCTGGGCGGCACTTCATGGTCAGGTATTCTAGATACGGGGAGCAGTAGGTCGCCAGGGTCGCCACATCCAAGCACCAGGAGGAGTTGATGAGGACATGTAACCTCTACCCTTTGCTTTGCCTGATGACGCGGTGTGGTCCGCCCGATGAATTGAGAAGCCTTCAGGTTGTATGGCACAGTCAGGTAAGTCTGGGGTGAGCCAAGTCTCTGTCAAACAGAGCACACAGCAGTCTCTTACTTCCCTTTAAGAGGTAAGTCTAGCGTTAATTTCATCCAGCTTGTTTTCGATCGTTTGGACGTTTGCCAGGAGTATGCTGGGGAGAGGGGTCTTGAAACCACGTCGCTTCAGTCTAACCTGCAGAACGCCACATTTCCCTCACTCCCTCAGTCGGCGGCTACAGCTCGATGATCCTGGGATCCGATGGGAGAAGTCTGACCTTGTGGAATGTAGGTGGCTGCATCTGGCGGTGTCCAGGCCGCTGGCGGGTACCACGGCGCTGGTTTCGTGGGTCGAGTCTGGCAGGGTCGACCCGCTGGTTGAGGTAGAGGGGTTGATGGGGGGCCATGTTTGCGATCCGGATGGGTCCCGGCATTCTGCAGGCACGGCAATGCCTTGCTGGGCGTTCGGGACATCGCCCGGGGTTTCCGCCATTTTGGAGGTCCTGGATCGTGGGCAGGTGCTTCCTGAAGCAGGCTGGGCTGTGTAGAATGGTCTGTTCCCTCCGAGGGCACTCCTGGGGTCGGGTCTTGAAGTAGCCCCGGTCGGGCCTCCACGTGGATTTTTCTTTCTTCCATCTCTAGGTAGGTCGGGTTGCTTGGCGGTTCTCTTCGGGTTTTGGCCCTGGATGAGTCTCTCGGGGCCGAGTAGGGTCGTGTCTCGTCGTCGGTGGTCGCGTAGGGAACTCCGGGGAGTGGGCCGCTCAAGCCGGGGGCTGGTGTCGGTTGTTAGACCGGGTTGGGAGCTACGAGGCCCGGGTCGGCTCATAATCGAGGTTAGGGCTTCACTTCTGGTTTGGGCCCGATCCACTTCCGGGTCGTGGAGGTCAGGTCGAGTCGGGTCAAATAGTCTCCACTGGTCTCGGAGGATGTTCAAGCCTGTCAGAAAAGATAAAATAGAGAGGTTAGTAGTAATGTTAGCCTTTGAATAAAATTTTATATGATTAGAACGACTATAAGTTAAGTAGAAAGTGAATCTGTTGGGGAGAGCTTGCAGAGTGGCCTCGCTCTGGTGCGATCTTCGGTAAGAGGCGACATTCAGAAGAGGCGACATTATGTAAGACATCTCACATTTGTCGCCAATTCCCAATTTTCCTTCAACTGAGAAATTCACTCGGACATTTGAGAGGGCAGTTAAGAGTTAACAAAATTGCCCTCAGTCTGGATTCACGTATCGTCCAATGCATATAAACTGGCCAGATGTTCTGCCAGAAATTAAACCATATTAATTTACACGACATTTGTGTCGTAGTCAGCGTTCTAGTAGTTCTTAATTCTAGGATTATTTATTGAACTGAAACTGCTTCAGTTGCCCAGGTGGGATTTGACGCAGACCACGGCCCCCACCACCCACCCCTACCTCGGCAAAAAGCAATAGCCAGTAATTCTGTTTTGCTTATCGACTGACATTAAAACTGCACCATCTTCTGCGACCCTGGGGGATGTTTTCATTTCGACATGCCATTATATTCTCCATGTCTGCAACGTAGCTTATTGTAAGTCTATATATATATATATATATATACGTATATATTTCACTTTCTCCATTGGTTGTCAGCTCGCATGGAAAGCTAAGGTTTGTTGGCAATCTAATAATTCCCTTCTGCTTCAACTGAAAGGCTTTTTGTATATTTCCTGTGTACGGTAAAGAGTCAGTCATGTCGCTGTTAGTCTGGGATCAAATATGGGCCTGCCCAGATAAGGATGGCTGATTACCTTCATGAGTGCAAACCTCTTGTATCTGTACAACATTAACGTCATGCTCCAAATGAGACTATTTTTTCGTTCCAGCTATAACTCAAATTATTCCAACTTTCGTGGTAGGGCCTCACCCGTTTGACCAGATTTTTAGCCCATTCTTTCAGATTATTAGTCCATTGAGATTACTGCTGTGTCACACACGGCCTGCCGCCTGTTTAAAATTTTAATGAAAGATCTGTCCAATTAATATGCCTTAAAAGTCAGTAGAACGGTGGCACTGTTGCCCGATCTCTGGAGAGATCGGGCAACATCGCAACACAGCAGCGAAGGAATTTAAATAAAATCCAACCATGAGAACCAGAATCAACATGATAGCCCCAGCAATGGCGACAAGGAAACTTCCAGAGAGCTGGAGAAACCCATTGCATCAACAGTTTTAAGGTAAGGAAGGAAATGTACCATCCTTAACTGGTCATACAATAATTACGGCACAGAATGAGATCACTCGATCCATCATGTCCTTTGCTGGCTCTCGGCAGATGAAAAAAGGTCAGTCCGATTCTATCTCCATGTCACTGCAGCTTTTTTAAAATCAAGAGCACGGGGAATTCTATTTTTGGAATATGTCATCATCTCCTGTTCCAGGTCATTGCCAGTCTCTACTTTGAATTTAAAAAAATCTCAATCCCCATGTATTTTTCATTAGTGACCTTAAAACCGTGTCACCTGTTCCTTTTGCAAATCAACTGATTCGAACCGGATGCTGTGCGCCTGCTAAACATATAGCTAATATCGTGTTGTTATGCTCCATAAGATCTTTCTTCAATCTCATCGTTCAAATGAGATAGCAACAACACCAACTTCTGCAATCTAAACGTCAGCTGGCATCCCTCGCTGGGACTATTCTGTTCAATGTCCTGTGCTCAATCGAAAGGAGACTTACATCCTTTCGAAAGTGCGGTGATCAGAATTGGAGAGGACATTATAGTATTGGCCTGAGAAGAGATTTACAAAGTTTGAATTAAACTTTGAACGCAATTTCTCCATTACGGCAGACTGATATTTCATGTGGATCGTTAACTAGGTTTTCAACAGAAACTCCAAGGCGCATGCAGACGCTCACCTGGTCAAATGTTTGCCCACATGTTTTGGACTGTTGAATACTCCTCTGTGAAAGTATATTCCCTGACCATGCCTGTCTTGCATTTCGTTTGTCACTCGTATGATTATTCTGTCAGCCTATCTCGATGATTCTGCAACCGGTTACTGAGAAAAGCATTAGGCCAACCTCTCCAATAGCAGTCATCGATGGAACAGATAACATACTGCTCATGGAATTATCCAGAGCACATTCGAAAATTTCCACCGATCCTACCGTCAACTTTAATAAAGTTTCATTTGATATTCAGTAACAACACTTCCCAATATACCCTATATTCTTATTGCATGCCTCTCCGATATCATTGCACATTTTCCGCCCGTCCATCCATTCATCAGTTGATCCGTCCACTTTCTATCTATTTATAGAAATATTGGAAATTGGAGCAGGAACAGGTCATTCAGCCTTTCGAGCCTGCCGCACCATTCAATGTTATCATGGCGGATCCTTTATCTCAACGTGATTCTCCAGCGATCTCTCCAAACTCTGGGTCATCATTACTGTCTAGAAATCTCTCTAGATCTTTATGATATTTTGTAACTCGGCCTCCACAGCAATCGGTGGTGAAGAATTCCACAAGTTCGCGAAGAAGCGTGCATAATAAATCACTCCATCTCATTCCTCAATGTCCTAACCAGTATCATGAGTCTATGGCCTCTTGCTCTAGACATCCTTCCCCCCCTTCACCCGACAATCCTCCATTGGCCCCAGAAGGAGCAACTAACATCCCTGCATCTAATATGTCCAGCTCTGTCAGAAATCTGTACGTTTCAGATAGTGCCCCTCTAATTTTTTGGAATTCCAGTGAATACAGGCTCAGTCAACGTTATCTTTCTTCGTCAGGCAATCCCACCGTCCGAAATATCAGTCGAGTGAGCATTCACTATACTCCCTCAATGTTAAGCATATTCTGTGGAGACCAAAGTTGAACGCGTGTGTCTAATCAAACTCCGGTAGAGGTACAAAACACATCCCTGCTCCTGTGCTCCAATCGCTTTGCATCGAAAACCAAAATATCATTTACCTTCTGGACGGCTTGCCGAACCTGCGTGCCCACTTTCAGTGACTGGTGAACTCGGATATCCAGGTGATTTTGTAAGCCAATAGTTCCCAATCTATCATCATTTATATCATACGTTGTCACTCTGCTTCTCCGTCGGAAGTGGATAAATTCACATTTCTCCACATTATACTGCTTCTGCCATATTTTCCCCACTCACGGAATTATATAAATCCGTATTAAGCAGTTTAACATCCTCGCCAGTAGCATTCCATTCCAACGAAATTTGTGTCTGTGATAATTTAGAAATATTACTTTTGGTTCACTTATCCGAATCATTGATGTACATTGTGATGAACTGGGGTCCAAGCACGGATCCCGACAAGAGTCCACGACTCACTGTCTGTCACTTCGAACAGGACCCATTGATTCCTAATTTCTGTTTGTTTTATCCTACCATATTCTCACCCATATCAATATACAATCCCAGATTATATGTGGTTTCATTTAGCACAGTAACCTCTCATGTGTGATATTTTCAGAAGCTTTCTCAAAATCCACATACAGCACATCCACTTGCTACATCATCTAAAAAGCTCCAGGACTTTTATCAAAAATAGAGTCAGTTTCCTAAATCCAGAGTGAAGGTTTATCTACCCGTAGATATGTTATGCATGTTCTGTTGTCGCATGCATTAAGGTGGATTCTAGCATGTTCCCTACCCATGATGTTAGGCGAACCAATCGGACGTTCTCAGTTTCCGCCTCCCTCCAATTTTAAAAATAGTTGGATTACAACTGACATCCCCGAAACGGACGAGATTGCTCCAGAATTTCCAGATGTTTGGAACATGAAACCCCAACAGATTCACTATAACCATGCCAACTACCCTGATAACCTGTGATATTCAGTACGAGGCACGTAGCGTTTATTTGGTTTCCGGCCCATCAGTGTCGCCAGCTCTATATTCCAGCCTCGCAAATCTGATCCATCTTTCAACTGGATCGATGTCTTGACTCGACATAACCCCCTGTGCTCTATAAACATCAACACAACTGGATCACAATTATCCATTCATCACAGCATTTTTTTTAAATAAATGTTTTTTATTCAGTTTTCATGTTTTATATTGAACAAATTACAAATTGTTTGAAAGAGAGAAAAAAAAAGAACACGCAAAAATCAACATATATATTTACAGGTAAGCATCTTCGTAGTAATAACTGTGGCCTCCCCCCTTTAGCCGGCATACATATTTTACATTCCCCAACATGTTTATTGGCATTTATTTAGTTTGGTTTTCGGCCTCAGCTAGCCATCAAACCCCCGTAACGAACCCGTACCCCCCACCCCCCCCCCTACCTTCCCCCGACTATTCTTCCTCTTGTACGTTGGCCACAAACAGGTCCCGGAACAGTTGCATGAATGGCTCCCACGTTCTGTGGAGGCCGTCGTCCGACCCTCGGATGGCGAATTTGATTTTCTCCATTTGGAGAGAATCCGAGAGGTCGGACAGCCAGTCTGCAGCTCTGGGCGGTGCTGCTGACCACCTGCCAAACAGGTTTCTACGGCGGGCGATCAGGGAGGCAAAGGCAAGGGCGTCCGCCCTCCTCCCTAGGAATAGATCTGGCTGGTCTGAAACCCCGAAGACCGCCACTATGGGGCATGGCTCCACCTTCACCCCCACCACTTTGGACATAGCCTTGAAGAAGGCTGTCCAGTACTCCACAAGTCTGGGGCAAGACCAGAACACGTGGGCGTGGTTGGTCGGGCCTCTTTGGCACCGTTCACATCTGTCCTCCACCTCCGGGAAGAACCTACTCATACGGTTTCTCGTTAAGTGGGCTCTATGTACCACGTTTAGTTGCGTCAGACTGAGCCTTGCGTACGTGGAGGTGGAGTTGACCCTATGCAGTGCTTCGCTCCAGAGTCCCCACCCTATCTCCATCCCCAGGTCGTCCTCCCATTTCCTTCTTGTTGCGTCCAGTACGGTGTCATCACTTTCTACCAGTCAGTCATACATGTCGCTACAGTTCCCTTTCTCTAGGATACTTGCGTCCAGTAGGTCTTCCAGTAGTGTCTGTCGTTGCGGTTGTGGGTACGTCCTTGTCTCCTTTCGTAGGAAGTTTTTGAGCTGCAGGTACCGTAGCTCGTTCCCCCCGGCTAGCCGAAATTTCTCTGTCAGTTCGTCCAGTGTTGCGATCCTGTCGTCCGTGTATTGGTCCCTGACTGTCAGTGTCCCCCCGTCCTGCCTCCACCTTTTGAAGGTGGCGTCAGTCAGTGCTTGTTTGAACCTATGGTTGTTGCAGATGGGAGCCTTGTCCGACATTTTGTTCAGGCCAAATTGCTGCCGCAGTTGGTTCCAGGATTGGAGGGTGGCTGACACCACTGGGCTGCTGGAGTGTTTTTCGGGTGGGGATGGGAGTGCGGCCGTGGCGAGGGCCCGGAGGGAGGTCCCCATGCAGGAGGCCTCCTCCGCACGCACCCACTCGGCTTCTGGCTCCTGGATCCATCCCCTTACTCGCTCGGCTGTTGCCGCCCAGTGGTAGAATTGTAGATTCGGGAGGGCTAGCCCCCCCCCCCCCCCCCCCCCGGATTTTTTTTTCTGTAGGACCTTCTTTGGGATCCTTGCATTTTTATCCCCCCCCATACGAACGCCATGATAAGCTTGTCCAGCGCTTTGACGAAGGCCTTGGGGATGTAGATCGGAATGGATCTAAACAGGAAGAGGAACCTGGGCAATACGTTCATTTTGATCGTCTGGGCTCTTCCTGCGAGGGAGAGTGGGAGTGTGTTCCATCTTTGCAGGTCCTTTTTTACTTCCTCCGCCAGGCTGGTGAGGTTCCATTTGTGGATCCCTTTCCAGTCATGGGCTATTTGGATCCCCAGGTAGCGGAATTAATGTTGGGCTTGTTTGAACGGCAGCCCCTTTAGTGCTGCCCCCTCCCCTTGCTGTTGTACTGGGAAGATCTTGCTTTTGCTCATGTTGAGTTTGTAGCCCGAGAAGGCTCCAAACTCTTTCAGAAGCGCGATGATTCCGTCCATGCTGCTTTGCGGGTCCGAGATGTAGAGGCGCAGATCATCTGCATAGAGTGAGACTCTGTGCTCTCTGCCTCCCCTTCGGATCCCCCTCCAATTTTTTGCTGCCCTGAGCGCAATTGCTAGCGGTTCGATTGCTAGTGCGAACAGCAGCGGGGACAGTGGGCATCCTTGTCTGGTGCCCCTGTGCAGCTGGAAGTATTGGGAGTTGGTATTGTTGGTCCATACACTTGCCATGGGGGCGTTATGTAGGAGCTTTACCCACGCGATGAACCCTTTTCCAAGCCCACACCACTCCAGTACCTCTATGAGGTATTTCCATTCGACTCTGTCGAAGGCCGTTTCTGCGTCCAGGGAGACGATCACCTCTTGTGTTCTCTCCCCGGAGGGGGTCATTATCACGTTCAGCAGGCGCCTGATGTTCGAGGTGAGCTTTCTACCTTTGACGAAGCCCGTCTGGTCCTCTGTGACCACCTCAGGTACACAGTCTTCTAGCCTTTTGGCTAGGATTTTGACCAGTATTTTGGCGTCTGCGGTCAGCAGAGATATGGGTCTGTATGACCCACATTCCGTTGGGTCTTTGTCTTTCTTAGGTATCAGCGAGATTGAGGCCTGTGCTAACGTGGGTGGCAGTGTGCCCCTAGCTAGCGAGTCTGTGAACATCTCCCGCAGGTGCGGGGCCAGCGCTGTCGCAAATGTTTTGTAGAAGTCCACCGGAATCCGTCCGGTCACGGCGCCTTCCCCGTCTGCATGGAGCTGATACTGTCCATGATCTCTCCCAGTGCTAGTGGTGCTTCCAGGTCCCGTTTCCTGCCCTCTCCCACGACTGGTATGTCCAGTCCATCAAGGAACCGGTTCATCCCAGCCTTCCCTGTTGGGGACTCTGAGGTGTACAGCTCTTGGTAGAAGGCCTTGAAGATTTTGTTAATCCTCTCTGGTTCTGTTTCCAACATGCCTCTGGTACCCCTGATTTGCCCAATTTCTCTGGTGGCTGCCTGCTTTCTCAGATGGTGTGCCAACAGGCGGCTGGCTTTGTCTCCGTGTTCGTACAGGGTCCCGCGCGCCTGGCGGAGTTGGTGCACTGTTTTCCTGGTGGAGAGCATGTCAAAGTTCCTTTGTAGTTCTTTTCTCTCCGCCAGGAGCTCTACGGTCGGGGCCTCGGAATATTTACGGTCTACCTCCAGTATGGAGTCGACCAGCTTCTGCCCAGCCACCCTTTCCTCCCTATCTCTTTGCGCTTTGAAGGCAATGATTTCCCTCTTAGTACGGCCTTAAGTGCTTCCCAGAACGTGGAGGATGATACCTCCCCGTTTTGGTTGTTCTCCGTGTACTCCGCTATGGCCCACGCTATCCTTTCGCTGAAGGCCTTGTCAGCTAGTATGGCACCGTCCAACCTCCATGTGGGGCGCTGGGCCCTTCCCGTCTCCAGCCGCACGTCCATGTAGTGTGGGGCGTGGTCTGATATCACAATTGCGGAGTATTCCACTTTGTCTATCCCTGGAAGCACCGTTTTCCCCACCACAAAGAAGTCAATTCTGTTGAACACGTTGTGTACTGGGGAGAAGGAGGAGAATTCTTTCTCCCCCGGGTGGGCGAACCTCCAGGGGTCCACAGCTCCTATCTGCTCCATAAAGTGACCGAGTTCCTTTGCCATGTTTAAGGTTTTCCCCGTTTTGGGGTTTGATCTGTCCGTCTTTGGGTCCTGTACACAGTTGAAGTCCCCCCCCCCCCCCCCCCCCCCCCCCCCCCCCCCCCCCCCCATGATTAGTCGATGCGTCGCTTTGTCCGGGATTTCTGCCATGGTCTTTTGGATGAAGCTCGTGTCGTCCCAGTTGGGCGCGTACACATTGACTAGGACTACCGGCGCCCCCGGCTGACCATGACATACCGCCCCCCTGGGTCTGTAACCGTCTTTGTCGCCCTAAACATTGTCCTCTTGCCGATCAGTATCGCCACCCCCCTGGCCGTTGCCCCATAGCAGGAATGGTAGGTTTGTCCCACCCAACTCTTTCTTACCCGCAGGTTGGTCCTGCTCCCTCAGATGCGTCTCTTGGAGGAAGACTATGTCGGCCCTCATGTTTCTGAGGTGGGTGAGGACTCTAGATCTCTTCACTGGGCCGTTAAGTCCCCTTACGTTCCAGGTGATTATCCTGGTGAGGGGCTTCTGCCCCCTCGTTCCTGTGGGATTAACCATGTTTGTCTGGTGGACGAGCCCCTGCCGTCCGGGGTTCCCTTTGTTAGGGGGCCATCCAGGATGGCCGCTACCACTGCTCTCCCCATGCGGTCGGGTCACTGCGCTCCGGGGTTTCCCCTTGTCCTGGGGGCACCCGCCATGGCCGTCCACTGTGTGTCCGCCACGCGGGTAGTCCCCTGCACTCTGGGGTGGGGGAGACCTTTGCCCACAGACCGTACTGGGTGGGTGCTTGCAGCAGTTCCTTGTTCCGAGCCTATGGTTGTGGTACTTTGTAGCTCTGTTCCTTTTCTGGCCTCTTTTGTCCTTTTGTCCCTACCTTTCCCCTCCCTGGTCTCTCCCTTCCTGTGTGCCCCCCCCCCCCCCCTGGTCTCTCCCTCTACCCTCCTCCCCTGTATACCCCTCCTTTGCTCCTCTATACCCTATTCCTGTCCCCGTTTGCTCTTCCGACTTTGGTGTGTGATCTCCCCCCTCCCCTGCCTGGCGCCTTCCCCCCTGTTGGGGGTGCACTGCGGCCCTGCTTTGTTGCGTGCCCCCGGCGCTAGCTTTCCTGCTATTACGGTGGCTCCCCTCTCGGAGGTTGTTGTCTCGCTTCTCCTCTACCTGGCCTCTACGGTTTTCTGCCCGCTCTTCCCCCATCCTACCCATTGACGTGCCGTTGCTCCTTGCCAGGGGCCCCTCGTCCCTACCTCCCCTGCTGTTCTTCCAGCCCGTGCTCCTCGACGAACCTATTCGCCTCAGCAGCGGCTGTAAAGAAATATTCCTTGTTTTGTTATGTGACCCAGAGTTTCGCTGGGTACAGCATACCAAAACGCACTTTGTTCCTGTAGAGAGCTGCTTTCGCTCTGTTAAACTCAGCCCGTTTCTTAGGTATATCCACTCCAAGATCTTCATATATTCGGACGGTGTGCCCGTCCCATTTGCTGGCTCTATTTTCCTTGGCCCAGCGCAGGATTGCCTCCCTATCCCGGTACCGGTGCAGTTTGGCGATGACTGCTCTCGGTTGTTCCCCTGCCTTGGGCTTCGGGCGCAGCGACCGATGTGCTATGTCCAGCTCCGGTGGGGTGGGGAAAGCTTTCCTCCCCACTAAGTTGCCCAGCATTGCAGCCACGTATTCTGTGGGGTTTCTACCCTCGGTCCCCTCTGGCAGGCCCACTATCCTAACATTTTGCCTTCTCGAGCTGTTCTCTTGGTCTTCTACCCTGCCCTTGAGACTCCCCTGTGTTGCGCCCAGTCTCGCCACTTCCCTCTCCAGGGCCGTGACCCGGTCGCTCATGTCTGTCGCTGTTTTCTCTAGCTCCTTAATGGTTGCCCCATGGGCTTCCAGTTTCCCCCCTTGAGCTTCCAGTTTCTTCCCTTGAGCTTCCAGTTTCTTCCCTTGGGCATCCACTTTCTCCTCCAATCTGGTCAGACCCTGCTGCACCCCTGACATGGCCCTGGCCACTGCTGCCTGTGCTGCGGCTTCCGCGTCTGCTTTCAACTCTGCCTTGATTGCCTGCAGCTGCTCCCTCACCACCTCAGTAAAGGCTTCCTTCCAATTCCAGCCCCCCTCTAGCCCCGGGGGACAGGGTACCTGTCTGTCCGGCACTTTTTCATGTGGCGATACCTCCGTCCCGCCGCTTCGTGTGCTAATCCGCTCGCGTGAGCTGTCTTGCCCTTTGTCCCGTCTGCTTTTGGTTCCCCCTTTCATTCATCACAGCATTAATATTAACAATGGAATTAATTAATGAATTGTCATTTCTGGAACTGGATTCGAAACACCTACGACACCTTGTGCGCATCTGTCCCTTCGTGAGCCTCAGCAGGCAGTGGAATTATTTTTTAACTGTATACATGGGCTCCGTTGAAACAGAAACTCTGGTATTCCTAACCAGCGGGAATTTGTCTCGGCGTTGCCTACTGAAAACAGTCCTTATATTGTGACCCATATTTACGATTATTGGCCAATTCGAACACCACTCTGAATCCCCTTTTTCAAACGAACCATATCTTGTATTCCATTATTATATATCTAGGTGTCAGTATATACGTCCAGCCAATCAGCGTTCGATTTTGTCTTCTGGTTAATGATAATGGTGGACTTGCTGGAGTCCCAATGCAAAATATATCCCAACTCTAATCTCTGTGATCATCTTTCTCCTGACTGCTGCTGTTTAGAACGTTTAGCAAGAAAATGAGATAGAATAGCATCTTAACAATGCAGAACGAGCAGATTTAGCCCATGAAGTCCGCACCAGCCTTCCAAAAGAGCACCTCACTGAGCGTTGGACACGAAGGGGCAACTTGGCATGTCCAGTCCATGTCACCTGCACATCTTTGGACTCTAGGAGGATGCCGAAGGAAAGCCATGCAGACAATGGGCAACATGCAAACTCCACACAGATATTCGCCTGAAGTCGAAATTGAATCCAGATATCTGGCGCTGTGAGGCCGCAGTGCTAGCCACTGTCCCAACATGCTATCCCGTCTGCACAACATTTTAATCATGCGTAGAAAGAACTTTGCATTACTAAACCGAAATGCACTATGTTTCACATCCCAAACTCTAGTTACGAAAACAACATGTCAATGGATAGATGTGTATCATGGTTAGCACCTCATGTTTTGGTCTATATCGTGGTGATGTTGCCATCCCCATTTGCGTTCTACAGGGCACCCATAGCATAATGTATTAGTTGTATGCAAGTGGGTGGGTGTGGAGAATGCCGAACCAGGATCTTATATTTAGTGCTGGGATCGCAGTGTGCTGCTGAAAATCCACTGAACCAATTAGATATCGATATTTGAGCTGCGAGGTCAGTTTCCAACCCATTGGAAGCAAATAGTTCGACACAACACAACGGAATGTGCCGTCAGTGCCTTGTGCGAACAGGAGGACTTCATTAACAGAACTGTGCAAACTCATTCGATTAGGATAGGCTGGGGCTTCGGGGTTGTACGTGGGAATCAGCAGGAATATTTGATCCCATGTTTGCCCTGATGCGTTTCGACACCATGGAGACCAGAAGCATTGGTCAGGACCAACAGGGATACTTAGTGTGCACTGTCACCCTTTGGAGAGGACGTTAGCACAAGTAGATAGCACAGTGGTTTCACAGCGCTCGGGTCCCAGTTTCAATTCCCCGCTGGGTCACTGTCTGTACGTAGTCTGCACATTCTCCTCGTGTCTGCCTGGGTTTCTTCTTGGTGCTCCGGTATCTTCCAATGTCCAAAGATGTGCAGGTGCGGTGGATTGGCCATGAAAAATTGCCTTTAGTGACCAGACAGGTAAGATGGGGTTATTGGGTTACGGGGATAAGGTGGAAGTGCGTGCTTAAGTGAGTCGGTGCGGACTTGATGGGCCGAATGGCCTCTTTCTGCCCTGTATGTTCTACGTTCTATGTTGTTTATGCAATCAAGTCTCGTGGATCTCTCCAATCAATGGGAAATGTCATTCCAGTGATGCAACCGACGAAGATAATACTAATAATCTTCTTCATTTTCACAAGTAGGCTTACATTAACACTGCATTTACGTTCCTGTGAAAACGCCTCTAATCGCCACATTCAGGCGCCTGTTTGGGTACACTGAGGGACAATTCAGAATCTCCAAATTACCGAACAGACCATCTTTCGGGACTTGTGCAATGAAACAGGACCATCTGGAGGAATCCCATGCTGACACGGGGAAAACGTACAGACTCCGCACAGACAGTGTCCCAAGGTGTGAATCGGACTAGGGACACTGGAGCTCTGAAGCAACAGTGCTACCCACTGTGCTACCTTGCTGCCCTGGACTTTTTATTTAGGTTATGATTCGGAAATTATGACTATTTCTGAAATATCACATTTTCATGTGTTCCTGTTACTTTATGACCTGTCGTCCCTCACAGTCGAGATGTTAACACACCGATTCGGAGAAATAGAGATCAATGCAGAACATTTTATTCAGAAATCTGTGGAGAGGTTGCATTGGAACTACGCAAATTAGGAGAGCATAATTCATACAGATTGCAGGTGGCTTCACTCGTTCCTTGGACCCCCTCGCATTAGGTCATATTGCAGTTTTCGAACTCATTTCGCCTTGCAACACTTCCTGCTCGCTGAGGTTTCATAGGGCATTTCCATCTCGCCTTTATTGCATCCGTCATTTCTGCAGGTACCTCCAATATCGCCACATTCCATGATCACACCTGGAAACGAAAAGCGAAATAGTTAATTATGCCACCAGTCAGCACTCTCAAGAATCCAGATTTTGTCTAACTGATGAATATTGAAACAATTCCTATGTGCGTGCTCAGACATCCGGATAACAAAGTGATATGGAGAGCAGAACTGTGAACATTGCTCCAAGTATTGTCTTACTAAGTCATATGGAGGCCATGAGAATGTGCAGTGTGTTCCAAATGTAGTTTAACAAAGGGATATAATGACTGGAACTATGCACAAAACTCCATAGGCACGGATAAAGGAACTGAAAACAGTGTTGGAATCTCCATCTAGCAATGCAGGAGTCGCAAAATGCGATCGGGCAGATAAACGTGTATGCGGCAAAACACATGGCCAACGACGAGTGCCCAGCGGAATGCCATGCTCCCGTGAATCGACAGCAGTTGTTATCTCATTAATGGGTCCGACCGCTGTTCTCCAGCATTCCGTGATGCTCTGCCTCCACCAACAGGAATTACCGACGGCGGGTTTCACGACTGGTTTAAATAATTGGGAAAAAGGCAGCGTGGCTGCGATGGAGATAAAGTAGGACATGCCAAGCGCGACCGTGGGCTGGCCCTGTCAATGGCATGGCTGGGTTGGAAGTGGGTTGGGGGTGACATCTCCCAGACATGAGGGAGGTGGCGATGGCTGATGTGGGATGACGAGGAGATGGGCTGTGGCATCGTGGTGACCATTGCTACCGTGGTGTTTTCCAGCTGCTGACCGCCATTGTCATTCACGGCAGCAATCCTTCTGCGCACCCAACTTACAACCCACTGTTGCCCGTGATTGCACAGAGTCTCACAGGCCATATGGATGCTTCCATCCATTTCCCGAACCCCATCCCCTCCCTCCAACCCAGATTCACCCTGCCAAGTCTCCAGCACACACATCCGGTAGAGAGTCTTGAGACCCACCCAAGGACCACGCCCAAGGTAGCCCAGACTGAAGTGCGCCGGCGGGGGCAGCATGGAGTACCGCTGGCATGGGTAGTGCCAGCCGCCGCTACCGCTGGAGGTAGAGAAGGATTGCTGGGGCCAGGACCCACCGTGGTGTGGAGGGCAGAGCCCTGGGGGAACAGCCGCCGGCGGTTCAGGGGACGGGGGAGGAGAGAGGGAGAGAGAGATAGTCATGCGGGGCTTTGCCTGCAGTACACGGCACAGCAAAGGAGTAGCCATTGAAACGGCTTGCGAACCAGGAAATGCACCATGCCAACATGTCTGCCTTTCACTCTCTGCAGACAATCCTATTCGGAATCGAGCCCGGAATTACATAGAATTTACAGAGCAGAAGGAGGCCATTCAGCCCATCGAGTCCGCACCGGCTCTTGGAAAGAGCACCCTACCCAAACCCATACCTCCACCCTATCCCCATAACCCAGTAACCCCACCTAACACAAAGGGCAATTTGGACCCTGAGGGCAATTTAGCCTGGCCAATTGACCTAACCTGCACATCTTTGGACTGTGGGAGGAAACCAGAGCACCCGGAGGAAACCCACGCACACACGGGGAGAACGTGCAGACTCCACACAGACAGTGACACATGCCGGGATTCGAACCTGGGACCCTGGAGCTGTGAAGCATTTGTAACAACCACTATGCTACCGAATGTTTGCTATCAGCCTGACCGCAGGCCTGGGGGATGCTCTGAAGCTGGACGAGCAGGGGCTGCTCGGGCAGGACCCTGCAGCATTGGGTCCTGCCCCAGAGGAACAGGAGCCAGTCGCTGAAGATGGAGAGCCGGCCTCCTTCCCAAAAGGCCGAGGAGAACGTGGAAGCAGGCCTTCCTTCTTGCCACATGTATACCAAGAGCTCCTGTCCTTCACGGACCAGCCAGATGGAGCATGTCGACGAAACCTCCAGCGAGCAGGGTGATCATAGGGAAAATCTACCGGATCATGGAACTACAGGGATATGGATTGGGGCATCCAATCCTAGTGGCCATCAAGGCCATGGTCGTCCTGATCATTTTTGCCTCGAGGTACTTCCAAGCGCAAAGAGAGGAGTTTTCAAGAATCTTGCAGATGTCGTCGCGCACGTTCAGCCATGCTGTAAAGTAAGGCATGTGTGGAATTCAATCTGGGCCATGCACATCATGATGCACTTGCAGCGGGTTTCGCCGCTATCGCCGGACCAGTGGGTGATCGATGCAAAGCATGTACCCTTATGAGATGTGCTTCAGGTGTCTGCACCGCTCTGGACCGACCCTCCAGTATAACGCTAGGTGAGTCTCCTACATCGTGGCCGCCTGCTGCATCCTCCGTGAATGAGGTGCAGCTGAGGAGTGACTGGTCGAGGATGATGGCAGGCGTTGTCCGAAGAGAAGGGTGCAGCGGATTAGCAGTACGCACAGGGAACTGTGACTGGGCAGGCACAGGAGGCGCTCTACTCGTGTCCAGGTTCACTCACATGATGCCCGGCAGGCGGCATAAACATTCCGCTCCGCTTCTACGCCCTCCGTGCCGCAACCGCTCCCCTCCCACACCTGTAACCGACTTTGTGATTCCTCCATGCCTCACGATGATTACGGGCCCCGGTTAGCAGTATCAGAGACTGTTCTGTCGATGAAAAGATGATGAACGGCTTTGCGATGAGCTCTGGTGTCGTTCAACAATATCTGAGCCCTCTTCACGGTCGAACTATTCACCATGAACCTGGGTAGTGCCTACATGCAAGCTGACAATTCCGTCCAAAGGTTCATTGAACAATTGCAGTGTCGAAGATAGGGGCCGGTTGCGGATGGGATTGGGGGGGTGACAGGTTTGGGTGGAAAGGTATTGGGTACCGGAATAGTTAGCAGCGGCTGAACTGTGTTTCCTTGTTATCCCCAAAGAGCGAAGCCCAGCCCGGTGTATCTCTTATAAAGTTCGGACAGAGCACTGGAAGGTTGAAAGTTGTGAACATCTGTTTATTGTGAAAAGGTAAACTTTTAACGCAAGTACGTGCCGTAGCCCCTATCGCTTTACTGTGCGTTGCACCCATATCAAATTATCTGGTGTCTAACATTTTGGCCTTAATTGCCCAAAAGCTATATCTCGGCGGATGCAGTGGCGGCACACCAGGGGTTGAGGTTGCCAGCTCCGCTTCCCACACTGTGACCCGAGACCCTTTGGCAGCCGTCCTCTGTAGAGAACGGGCATGGACGTGACTGACAGTCGCGGGTTTCTACCTGGCGTGGTGCCACTCTCTTCTGACGCTGCTCATCGGATGCGCTATGGACAGGAGAAGGATGGGAAGTCGGAGACGCTGGGCTATTCTGGAATGCCCCCTGCTTTGTTCTGGCATCCCGCTATGGTGGTAACCGGTAGGGGCCTCATCATCCCCTCCTCCCTGTGAGTGCCCATACGACCCCCGTGGAATCACCGACATTGGCGCTGCCTGATCTGGAGGCCCCTTCTCGTGTCCACACTGGTTTCAATTCTAGCGGCCATGGATCACAGGGATTGGACCAACTTTCTCTGTGACTGGCGCGTACAGCCAGTTCCTGTTTAATGTCATAGACGTCCGCAGCCATGACCCGAGGTGTCTGTGCCACTCTCTGGGAGTGGCGCTAAAATGTCCACGAGGCCCTCATACATAGATGTCTGTGACAAGACAGCCTTGCCATGTGCCTCACTGACAATCTGCACAGAGTGTTCCAAGCTTTGAACATCTTGACACATGGCCGGCGCCTTCACTGGCAAGAACTCCACCGTGGACGCCAACTGTTCGCTGTTGAACTGGGGAGCACACATGATCGACACCGCCTCCTTCCCCTGCAGGCTGTTGGGCTCATTGAACTGCACCTTCAGTCGCTGGCAACACCTCATGTAGTCAAAACATCTGTGACTATCTCTCGGAATGATTGGACCGCCGTTTCCAGAGGACCTTGGCTCACTGGACGGCAGATGGGCTTGGGACACAGTCCGACCATCCGCCCCTCGGGTGTTCTTACCTCCACCAGGTAGTGCCTGAGAGCCTCTTCAGAAAAGTGCCTAATCAAGTTTTTGCAAGGTGTTCAAGATAGCTGTGGGAAAAAGTTAGCGTCATCCTCGGACTAGCGCTCTAAGGATCATGGGCTGGCGTCTGGAGGCTGACGTAGCAGTCTTTTGCTGCCTCGTTGTTGGTATTTTCCTTGGGTTGTGGCCCGGGGCAAGGGACACCCGAGGTGCCTGTCTCGTTGTCATTTGATCCTGAAAAACACAAGACCTGATGCACGGTTGCATCACGCTTTGGGCTGGTGTGGCGGTAATGGGATGGCATGGGAGTGGTGGCGTAGTGCACAATGGGCGCTTTGGTGATGCAATGCGTGCCATCGGGACACTGGAATTCAGTGGGGGCCCACCTGCCTACCCAATAACGGCTACTGCCTCGGCGATTGCCCTCTCTCAGTTTCCACTGACCAGGTCACTTTCCCGCTCCTCTGTGCCGATGGGGGCCGGCAGACCCGAAGGTGCCCTTCTGGTCGTCTCTCTCTCGCCCTGCAGTTGTTTGCCTGCCTCACTCTCAGGGGAGGCATTGGTATCAGAAAATGCAGTTTCTGGCGGCACAGAGGGTGGGTAGCTGGTGCCCTTCGTGGCCAATGCACCCGTACAACGCGGACGGTATATGTGCTGGCATACCGTTTAGCATGACACGTCAGCAGGCTGTTGGCTCGTAGGTTCCTGTTGCTCTCAGATTGGGAAGTGGAAGAGGCTACACGTGTGTGGGACGGGGTTGGTGTCAGGGACACAGTGCGGCCTACAAACCCTGGAGGAGATTGTTCAGCATCCAACGGCACTGCTGGCCTGTCATTGTCGTGGTCCATGGCAATCATGGCCTCTGTCCCCTGCACCCAGGCCGGGGAAAAGGCGACAGGTGGCATCTCCTTTCCTCCCCGAGGAACAGGCTGGCCTGCTTCTCTTCCATGGCGTCTCACACAGTCTCCAGCTCCACATCCGCAAACCGGAGGCCGCTTTTCGTGCTGCCATCATGTTGGCTTCGGTGAGGGTGTGTTGGCTTTGGAGTCAGGTATGTGGCTGCAGCTTGTTAGCCTCGACCCCCGCGAAGTGGACAACGTTTGTCATTGGAATTGCTCGAGTTCTACATGGCGCTGGTGCTGTTCCATTAACGGTTACTGAATTTAATACAGATATGGAGAAATACAGCACAGAACAGGCCCTTCGGCCCACGATGTTGCGCCGAACTTTTGTCCTAGGTTAATCATAGAATTTTGGACAATTTTTCATGGCCAATCCACCCAACCTGCACATCTTTGGACTGTGGGAGGAAACCGGAGTACCCGGAGGAAACCCACGCAATCACGGGGAGGATGTGCAGACTCCACACAGACAGTGACCCAAGTCGAAATCGAACTTGGGACCCTGGAGCTGTGAAGCAATTGTGCTATCCACAATGCTACCGTGCTGCCCTTAAGAAGTTAACCTACACTCCATTATTCTACCCTAATCCAAGTACCTATCCAATAGCCACTTGAAGGTCCCTAACTTTTCCGACTCAACTACTACCACAGGCAGGGCATTCCATGCCCCCACTACTCTCTGGGTAAAGAACCTACCTCTGACATCCCCTCTATATCTTCCACCATTTATCTTAAATTTATGTCCCCTTGTAATGGTGTGTTCCACCCGGGGAAAAAGTCTCTGGCTGTCTACTCTATCTATTCCCCTGATCATCTTATAAACCGCTATCAAGTCGCCCCTCATCCTTCTCCGTTCTAATGAGAAAAGGCCTAGCACCCTCAACCTTTCCTCGTATGACCTACTCTCCATTCCAGGCAACATCCTGGAAAATCTCCTTTGCACCCTTTCCAAAGCTTCCACATCCTTCCTAAAATGAGGTGACCAGAACTGCACACAGTACTCCAAATGTGGCCTGACCAAGGTTTTGTACAGCTGCATCATCACCTCACGGCTCTTAAATTCAATCCCTCTGCTAATGAACGCTAGCACACCATAGGCCTTCTTCACAGCTCTATTCACTTGAGTGCCAACTTTCAAAGAACTATGAACATAGACCCCAAGATCTCTCTGCTCCTCCACATTGCCAAGAACCCTGCCATTAACCCTGTATTCCGCATTCAGATTTGTCCTTCCAAAATGGACAAGCTCACACTTGTCAGGGTTAAACTCCATCTGCCACTTCTCAGCCTAGCTCTGCATTCTATCTATGTCTCTTTGAAGCCGACAACAGCCCTCCTCACTATCCACAACTCCACCCATCTTCGTATCATCTGCAAATTTACTGACCCACCCTTCAACTCTCTCATCCAAGTTGTTAATGAAAATCACAAACAGCAGAGGACCCAGAACTGATCCCTGCGGTACGCCACTGATAACTGGGCTCCAGGCTGAATATTTGCCATCCACCACCACTCTCTGTCTTCTATCGGTTAGCCAGTTTGTTATCCAACTGGCCAAATTTCCCACTATCCCATGCCTCCTTACTTTCTGCATACGCCTACCATGGGGAACCTTATCAAATGCCTTACTAAAATCCATGTACACTACATCCACTGCTTTACCTTCATCCACATGCTTGGTCACCTCCTCAAAGAATTCAATAAGACTTGTAAGGCAAGACCTACCCCTCACAAATCCTTGCTGACTATCCCTAATCAAGCAATGCCTTTCCAGATGCTCAGAAATCAAATCCCTCAGTACCCTTTCCATTACTTTGCCTACCAGCGAAGTAAGACTAACTGGCCTGTAATTCCCAGGGTTATCCCTATTCCCTTTTTTGAACAGGGGCACGACATTCGCCACTCTCCAATCCTCTGGTACCACCCCTGTTGACAGCGAGGACGAAAAGATCATTGCCAACGGCTCTGCAATTTCATTTCTTGCTTCCCATAGAATCCTTGGATATATCCCGTCAGGCCCGGGGGACTTGTCTGTCCTCAAGTTTTTCAAAACGCGCAAAACATTTTCCTTCCTGACAAGTATCTCCTCAAGCTTATCAGTCTGCTTCACGCTGTCCTCTCCAACAATATGGCCCCTCTCGTTTTTAAATACTGAAGAAAAATACTTGTTCAAGACCTCTCCTATCTCTTCAGACTCAATACACAATCTCCCGCTCCAGTCATTCTCATATTTCTCACATATGTGTAAAAGGCCTTGGGGTTTTCCTTGATCCTACCCGCCAAAGATTTTTCATGTCCTCTCTTAGCTCTCCTAATCCCTTTCTTCAGTTCCCTCCTGGCTATCTTGTATCCCTCCAGCGCCCTGTTTGAACCTTGTCTCTTCAGCCTTACATAAGTCTCCTTCTTCCTCTTAACAAGACATTCAACCTCTCTTGTCAACCATGGTTCCCTCACTCGACCATCTCTTCCCTGCCTGACAGGGACATACATATCAAAAAAACGCATTACCTGTTCCTTGAACAAGTTCCACATTTCACTTGTGTCCTTCCCTGACAGCCTATGTTCCCAATTTCTGCACTTCAATTCTTGTCTGACAGCATTGTATTTACCCTTCCCCCAATTATAAACCTTGCCCTGTTGCTCGCACCTATCCCTCTCCATTACTAAAGTGAAAGTCACAGAATTGTGGTCACTACCTCCAAAATGCTCCCCCACTAACAAATCTATCACCTGCCCTGGTTCATTACCAAGTACTAAATCCAAAAAGGCCTCCCCTCTGGTCGGACAATCTACATACTGTGTTAGAAAAGCTTCCTGGACACACTGCACAAACACTACCCCATCCAAACTATTTGATCTAAAGAGTTTCCACTCAATGTTTGGGAAGTTGAAGTCGCCCATGACTACTACCCTGTGACTTCTGCACCTTTCCAAAATCTGTTTCCAAATCTGTTCCTCTACATCTCTGCTGCTATTGGGGGGGCCTATAGAAAACTCCCAACAAGGTGACTGCTCCTTTCTTATTTCTAACTTCAACCCACATTACCTCAGTAGGCAGATCCCCCTCGAACTGCCTTTCTGCAGCTGTTATACTATCCCTAATTAACAATGCCACCCCCCCCCCCCCACCTCTTTCATCATCCTCCCTAATCTTGGTGAAACATCTATAACCAGAATTGCTCGGGACCGGCGCCTATTTCATGGTTATAAAAGTCCACTGATTCCGTCTCAGTGCCAACACGTAGTCTGTGAAAATTAGAATCATGTCCACAGTCTTTAGTAGTGATACCTAACCGAGCAATTGGGATAGCCAAATTGTGTACAATGTTCCAAATATGATCGAACCAACCGATATGTGGACAAGAACTGTGTCCAGTTCTCCAGATTTTTGAACCATGTTTCATGGGGAACATAGCTGAACACAATATTCCAAACGAGCACTAACTGAGGAATATGGAGACCAGTCCTGTGCTCAGTACGACACGTATGCTATAGTCAACAATTATGGAAACTTGGAAACTGCACAAGGAAAATTACACAAACTCTATCCTGACTTTGAACGAAGGAAAAAGCCATAAGGAGCAGATACAATCACATCAGACGCATTATTAGAATTTGAACAAAAGCTCGCATTCGACTGTTGGTGCTAAGAAATGTCTAAAAGGGAGAGAGTTGTGTGTGTGTGGGGGGGGGGGGGGGGACGTCGGGGCGGGGGGGGGGGTTATGTGGAAATCTCAAAGCTAGTGGCGCAAAATTAGGAAGCTAGGCAAAGGGTGGCTGATAGTTAAAATCTCAGAATGTACCAGAGGACAGAATAAGAGGAACTTTCCTGACAACCAATATTACAAACAGGGATGAGTCGGACAATCGGGGTTTTGAAAACAGTACGTGTATTTAACACAGGATGTCACTGAGTGACAGAATGTGGACGAGGGAAAGGAGGCGAATAAGCATAGCTGTTTGACTGTTGATACATGTTGGATTTTTTAAGTGTCCTTTTCTGAAAATGGTTGTATACTGAAATTTAGGGTTTTAGTTACGGAAAGTGGACAAGGAGCCAAGACAGCTGACCGAATACGATTTGACAAAATTGAACGGCGGGAGGCGTTCTGGGCGGATTGACCCCCTAATATTCTTCAGAATGTTTCTGTATATTGTTTGCTGAGAAATCTACTAACCTCCACACATAAAGCTTTCGCTCTCCCCGCCAACATTAGTGATGGCGTGTATCAGCAGCAGGAACCCAAACAGCAGAAGTTGTGCGTTCATTCTTACCATTGACCTCTTCACAGTCACAATGAGATATCTGGAGCGCATGCGACTTGTACACCAATACACAGAATGTTCTATAGTCAATAATCAGCCACAGGGGACGCCGGAGGCTCTAAATTGTACCTGCTGACGGACCAGTTCACTAACTGAGGCCGCATTAACAGGAATAAAATAGGTTTCTTTTAATAACACAGTAACAAATCTGAATAATAATTGAGCTGACAAACTTTTGTAAAATTTGCTGGCTCAAGTCCAATTAAGAATCCTTCAACAGAGGCAGAGGCCATTCGGAATATCGTGTCCCTGAGGAAACTTGAAACTTCCATTTAATTACTCCCAATCTTTTGAAAAGAAATGAAAATCGCTTATTGTTACAAGTATGCTTCAAATAAAGTTACTGTGAAAAGCCACTCGTCGCCACATTCCGGCGCCTTTTCGGCGAGGCTGGTACGGGAATTTCTGCCCTTCGTCCCAAACAATACAATATTTTACTTTCGATTAGTCATCCAACTTTTTTGACGATTCTACCTGAAAACATTCCACAATAACTTTTCACACAGCGTGTTCCAAATGGTTCGATTGTTGCCACATGTACCGAAGTACTGTGAAATGTATTTTCTAGGGTCACAGGAACGTACACAGTACGAATACATTAAACAAAAGGAATTATCGACAAAGTATAGCGACATATTATGAAATGGTTACAGTGCGGAACAAGGGTCAAACAAAGCAAATATATGAGGAAATGCAGCGTTGGGCGTCGTGAATACTGTTCTGACAGGTAACAGATCAGTCCAAGGGAGAGTCGTTGTGGCATCTCGTTGCTCTGGGGAAGAATCTGATCCTATGTCTGGATTGTCTGTTATGCCATCCTGCGAAAATATACCGTTATTTCCAGCACAACGTCTCCCGGAGTCACAATACAAGTGAATTAACCAATAATTCTTCAAGAAATCCCCAACGTATTTGGACCTTGGCTGTCCAGTGTTTGCAGGTCCAGGCCCTCTGTGTTTGCAAGTCTTAGTGAACTGGCTAGAGGCTGGGGGAGTGAAAGATGGTAGTTGGTTAGTGTGTTATCCACTTGTATTTATTGCATATTTAATCATTATTCTTTTTGCAATGGGTGGGATGGGTGAAAATAATATGTAAATCGGTGAAAAGATAAGCGTCTTTGCTTCCAATGGTAATGGTTTAGCAGGCTATCCGAACATCACAATTTCTAATTAATGCCGTTTGTTTGTAACCTATATCGATCTTAAC